>NC_059302.1:21875922-21883422 GCF_017591435.1 Portunus trituberculatus | reverse complement strand
GGTGGGCATGAAATATAATTAGGAAAGATGTGGCTTAATTTATTCAAGACTTTTGGCCAATGATATTTACCTACAAAGATCCCTTGAGTTGACATGTGGCTTTACCCTTTCAATACTTGGACACATTTTTACCTTGAAATTTGTGTACGATTAAACGATTTTATTGACATTAGAAAGGTTCTATGGAAGTAAGAATATTAGTGAATGGCCAGTCTTCACTATTTCAATTCCCCACATGAGTTTCTGAAGCTGTATAAAACCACGAAATAGTAAGCGGAATGAATATGGAAACGCGTCATGCTCCTGAAGGGGTTAAGGAAAAAGGATAAGGGTGGGAATTAAGGTTCCTTCATATGGCAAAGTAGTCATCGCCCATCTAACCTCACCCTAAATGGCAAAATGCGGACGTGTAACGAAAATTATGATGATGATGATAATAATGATGATGATGATGAATTAAGGCAACTTCACTAAGTATGAAGGGGAATGCACAAGGTAAGGAATGAATCAACAGACAGGTATTGATGGGAGCTCACACACCTGCCACGTGAGGGAGATTGAGGCCTGCTGGCGGGCGTGGGCACGGAGATGGGTGGGAGGGGCAGAGGGCGGCTCCTGCAGGGTGGTGATGCTGAGTGTCGGGGAGGGAGAGGAGGCGCCCCGCACATTCACCGCTAGCACCTGCATATGGTAGGTGCGGCCCGGGGACAAACCCTGTGGTAGAGAAAGTGAAAATGAAAATGTAAATGAAAAAATAACACATCACAACGCTACACCGTCTCTTTTATTTCATCTTTCCCGTTTTTTGGCACGTGTCGCTGTGTTTGGGGAGGGAGGGAGTGAGGGAGGGAAGGAGGAAGGAAGGGAAGGACACTTGGTGGGGGAAATGTGGATAAATTCTAAAACACTAAAAAGTAACAGAACACAGTGTATTTTTTCTCTTTCTCTGTGAATGTTGTGTTGAGGGAGGGGGCGGACGGTACAGAGCGGTACAGGGGCGGTACAGCATGGTACAGGGGAGGGCAGCAGGGCTCAATACTGCAACAATATGATGAGGACACGAAACATTCTGCTCTCCAGTTCACATTTCTGTCGCGGGTTAACCCCTTCAATACTGGGACACATTTTTATCTTGAGATTTATATACGATTAGACTATTTTATTGACATCAGAAAGGGTCTATGGAGGTCAGAAGATAAATGCTCAGTCTTTACTATTTTAATTCTCCCCACGAGTTTATGAAGCTGCATAAAAAGCTGAATGAATAAAAGTCATGGTACTCATGAGGATGCTGCATGGAAACCACGACACACTACTGCATGCCCTACTAAGTTTCCTCTAAGTACATTTCCCTTCCTAAATGATGCACCTATACGATTTCCACACCTACAAAAATGGTAATAATATCTCTATGCCAAGTTAGGTTAGGTTAGGTTAAAGTTTAAGTTAAGGTGGGTTTAGTTTCGGTGGGTTAGATCAAGTTACATTAGTGTTAGGTTAGGTTAGGTTAGGTTGGATTGGCTTGGATGATAACTAGCTTACGTTAAGTTAGGTTAGGTTGAGTTGGGTTGGGTTAGGTTGGGATGGATTATATAAAATTAGCTTTCGTTAGATTAAATTAGGTTAGGTTGGGTTGGGTTAGGTTAGGAAGGGTCAAGTTAAATTGGATGTAGTTAAATTAGATTCGATTAAGTTACGTAAAATTAAGATTAGGTGAGGTTACTGGTTAGGTTAGGTTAGCTTACATTAAGTTAAATCAGAATAGGTTTGTCTGTTCAGCATTAGATCAGTTAACACCTTCTGACCATCGATGGAACTGACAACGGTATACAGTTTTTCATGGAGAAATCTTCTTGGTTGGAACTGACACGGATGGAATCGATACAGGACCTACTATACACACGCACTACTCACACCAGCTTGTCAGTGTGTATGTTGACAAGCACACACCTCACCGCCACGTACACTTACTATTCCTCCCTTGTATGCAGGCATGTATGTGCGACTACGAGAGAGAGAGAGAGAGAGAGAGAGAGAGAGAGAGAGAGAGAGAGAGAGAGAGAGAGAGAGAGAGAGAGAGAGAGAGAGAGAGAGAGAGAGAGAGAGAGAGAGAGAGAGAGAGAGAGAGAGAGAGAGAGAGAGAGAGAGAGAGAGAGAGAGAGAGAGAGAGAGAGAGAGAGAGAGAGAGAGAGAGAGAGAGAGAGAGAGAGAGAGAGAGAGAGAGAGAGAGAGAGAGAGAGAGAGAGAGAGAGAGAGAGAGAGAGAGAGAGAGAGAGAGAGAGAGAGAGAGAGAGAGAGAGAGAGAGAGAGAGAGAGAGAGAGAGAGAGAGAGAGAGAGAGAGAGAGAGAGAGAGAGAGAGAGAGAGAGAGAGAGAGAGAGAGAGAGAGAGAGAGAATTAGAGACAGAGAATTAGAGACAGAAAATTAGAGAGAGAGAGACAGAGTTAGAGAGAGAGAGAGAGAGAGAGAGAGAGAGAGAGAGAGAGAGAGAGAGAGAGAGAGAGAGAGAGAGAGAGAGAGATGGAGGGCATGGATAGAGGGCGACAGGAGCAGGAGGAAGTAGTGGTAGACAGAATTTGAAACACCATAACAAAACTGCACCAGAACACTGCAATGTCTCCTCTTAAATATTGACAACGGACAAGCTCTGAAGCGACGCAACACATCACAACACAACACAACATGAGGTACAGACAGCTTCCGGCCTTCATCTTCCCTCCAAGCACACACACACACACACACACACACACACACACACACACGCACACACACACAAGCACACACAAGCACTGCCACAACGCACCATAAGGCAGCACAACACACGCAACACTTCCTTTCACCAACACAACACCGGTACTCGCCCTGCAGCACCGCAACACTGCAACTCAACAACGTGCGTCATCTTTTATTGCCTTGTGTGGTTGGGAAACACTGCACAGCTCTTTTTGTGTTGTTTTATTCCTTCCTGCTCTCCGCATATTTTATAAAGTTATAAAGAGAGAGAGAGAGAGAGAGAGAGAGAGAGAGAGAGAGAGAGAGAGAGAGAGAGAGAGAGAGAGAGAGAGAATAAAAGATCCACTGAGACACACACACACACACACACACACACACACACACACACACACACACACAGATAGTAAGCTACATAGATCATTCATCAGTCAGTTAACTACCTAATTAATCAGCTAGTTATGTGGACAGCCAATTAGCTAGCTAGTTTATTGAACACTGTTAGATAATGCCAAGGAAAATCTAAGTTACACACACACACACACACACACACACACACACACACACACACACACACACACACACACACACACACACACACACACACTACCCCCCTGTCCAGAAACCCTTCTATCCAAACATCCTTCCATCCTTCCACCACCTACACACTCCTCTCCCTCTTCCTTCAATTTCAGGATCCATTGATTTCTTTAACTTTTTTTTTTCTGAGGCAATAACAGATATACGGTTCTCGATCCACCGCTGAATTAATTAACTCCTCCAGGACTTTTGCTACTGACAGGATGCACCCTCCCTGACCATCCTTCCCTCCCTCCCTCCCTTCTTCCCTCCCTCCAGCCTTCAGTTCAGACCACTAATTCCCTTTTGTTGAAATATGCATTATCTTCTTCGCCCAACGTCATGGAGTATTCACATCTGATATATACAGCGAGTGACGATTTCATAAGGCTTCGACCCCAGAGAGAGAGAGAGAGACAGGGACACACAGAAAGAGAGAGAGAGAGAGAGAGAGAGAGAGAGAGAGAGAGAGAGAGAGAGAGAGATGAATAAAAGAAATGAATCAATCACATGGAACATTCAGAAACGGGGAACGTAAAAAAATAAACCCGGTTGGCGCCGCTGAAAAGACTGAAACCACCACTACCACCACCTCTGTCACACACACACACACACACACACAGTTAGAGGTGGTTTTGACTGGGAACACTGCACTGAAAGAATTATCCAGAGAGAGAGAGAGAGAGAGAGAGAGAGAGAGAGAGAGAGAGAGAGAGAGAGAGAGAGAGAGAGAGAGAGAGAGAGAGAGAGAGAGAGACTCCAATAGTGAAAAGAGAATTAATCGTCCATAAATTATAAATGAACACTTTCCGGTAGGTCATTAGGCGCTGCTGTGACCTGCGTCAGTGATCAGAGAGAGAGAGAGAGAGAGAGAGAGAGAGAGAGAGAGAGAGAGTAGCGTTACCTTGAGCGTGGCCTCTGTCAGGTCTCTAGGTAGGGTGGTGTTGGCGGGGGCAGGAGCGGAGTCTCGCGCGGCCCAGTGCTGAAGGAGGTAGTGGGTGAGCGGAGAGTTGCCGTCAAAGGGAGGGGCCCACGCCAAGGACACCTCGCGGCTCTTCACTTCTTTGACGTGCACGTGGCTGGGAGGATCTGGCCGCTCTGAAACACACGGCAACGCAAAGATGAACTCCTTTCAGTACCACGACGCGTTTCCATATTCATTCTGGTTACTGTTTGGTGCTTTTATGTTTCAGAAACTCATGTGAGGGATTAAAATAGTGAAGACTGTGGCCGTTAATCTTCTGACCTCCATAGACTCTTCCTAACTTGAAATAAAGTAGTCTAATCATTCACAAATTTCAAAGTAAAAATGTGCTCCACTAGTGAATGGATTAACCATATTTTGACACCCTTCTGCGCTGCATATCCTCCTCTACTTTCTACTTTCAGGAGGATCTGATTGAAGTGACACAGGTTTTGAAGGGCATTTTTTACGGTTTTTATAGATGTGGCTCATCATCTTTGTGGTTTTCGAAAACAGTCGTGGTGAGAGAAGAGCGTTTCTGAATGCGGGCCAGCTGTGCCACGCTCGTTCCAGTATCAATGCTACAAATGCTACTACTGCAACTACAAGGGCAGTATTCAGAAACGCTCTGTTCTCTCACAATGACTATTTTCAAAGGTCACATATATGAACAGTCGTGTTTTAATCACTTGAGTACCGTGATGCGTTTCCATATTAATTCTGCTTACTATTTGGTGAACTTATACAGCTTCGGAAACTTATGTAGATAAAATAGTGAAGACTGTAGCCATTAATCTTCTGACCTCCATATGCCCTTCCTAATGTCAATAAAATGGTCTAATCGTACACAAATTTCAAAGTAAAAAATGTGTCCCATTATTGGACGGGTTAAGGGAGTTTTTTCCTGTTAGTACTTTAAATATGGTATTAATCTGTCATTAGAACAGAAAAGACACTTAAAAATCCGTGTCACTTCAGTTAGACCCTTTGGAAAGTAGTGGAGATGACGCAAAAGCTTCAGAACATGGCCGTCACCTTCAGAATAAGAGTAACTTGCCATACACGTAAACACAGACCTGTCAGAAAGGCGTGTGATATTAGAGCTGCTTTCCACGTCACATGTACAGATGTTGCTACAACGCTGCCAGGGCCCCGGTGCCACAAGAAGTGTTGCCGAGGGACCATCACGTCAACAACTCGATCAGTGCACTTCGAGGCTTATTAATTAAAAGATATTAAGTTTTCCACCTCGAACTTTTCTGCTCCGGTGCGATAATAACAAGACCCTCTCGCAGCCTCTGTTCCAATGTGATAATAAGGCACAGAATCACTTTTCCACCTGCATTTAACTGATACTAACGTTTGTTGTTGTTGTTATTGTTGTTGTTCTGGGACAAATTGATATTAACACGAGGCCTTTATTTAGACTTACCGGTGGATTGTATTGAGATTAACTTTTCATTTCCTTCCCAGTGGTCATAAGGTGATGCGAGCGATCCTGTTTATACTAAAGGAGAATGTGACTCTTGATATTTCTAACGTCAGACAACCGCGCCTTTATCTGTATCTATTGGCAGCATTTTCCACGCACTGTTTCAAAAGGGACGGGGAAAAAAAGCATGTGTCTCTATTATACTATTACAAGAGTCATTCAGATAATGTAGGCACTGTATTTTGTCCTCTTGAATTTATTCTTTCCATACTTTTCTCTCTCATGAGTCGGTGGTGGAACACTATACTCGGCTTCCACCTGCCTTAGGACGCGTGGCGGTGCTCTCCAACCAAGACAGAGCCAGTGCGGTAGCCGGGGCAACACATTTAATACAGCCCTAACCGTCCATTGTGGCGGATTGTACACAGCAAACACTGTTGATGGCAGGGGCAACAAGCGGGTCTCTCTACGCCACACCGAATTGTCTGGGTAAGTAAACGCATGGACGAAACATGATCTCTGTAAAGACATCGACGAAACACGATCTCAGTATGCGCATTGACGAAACTGATCTCAAAGTTCCAAATTTTCGCGGGATATGGACTTTTTTTCTTCTTGTAACTGCAAACCTTCCTTAACCCCTTCAATACCGTGACGTGTTTCCATATTTCATCCTGGTTACTACTTGGTGATTTTATACAGCTTCAGAACCTTATGTGGGGAATTAAAATTGTGAAGATTGACGCCGCTAATCCTCTGACCTCCATAGACTCTTCCCAATGTCAATAAAATGGTCTAATCGTACACAAATCTCAAGATAAAAATGTGACCCAGTACATTACCGCGGATTCATTCTTGACAGCACTAACCTAATATTAGAGCTAACATTGCATATATACTGATAGAGAGTAATAACAGCACACACACACACACACACACACACACACACACACACCAAGACTTACCGACCACATTGAGAAAGAAGGTGGAGGAGTCGGAGCCGTATCTGTTAGCTGCGTGACAGGTATACACGCCAGCCTGGGAGCGAAGAGTAGCGGGCAGCACCAACACCGAAGTCCTCCCGCCCTCCTCCAGCCTCACCTCCTCCTCCCCGCCGCCAGAGAGCGTCACCCCGTCCCTGGCCCACGTGAAGGACAGCGGCAGGTCACCACGGGCAGGGCAGCGGAGACTCAGATGTTCACCAACCGCCACGGATTGGTTGATGACTTTCTCCTCCATCCGTGCTCCTTCTGTCACCGGGAGAGAAAACTGAGGGTAAGATAGAGTTGTAGGAAGAAGTAGTAGTAGCAGTAGTAGTAGTAGTAGTAGTAGTAGTAGTAGTAGTAGTAGTAGTAGTAGTAGTAGTAGTAGTAGTAGTAGTAGTAAAACAAGAACATCTGAAAAAAATAAAAACGAAAAAGAACAAGAAAAAAAAAAAAAAACAAAGGTGGGAACAGGTCTCATAAAACACACACACACACACACACACCCAGGACAGTGAGCGTGATGGTCTTGGAGATGGGCGGCGTCACATTGTTCTCGGCCTGGCACAAGTATCGCCCGGCGTCTTCAGCTCGAGCGTCGCGGATGGACAGCGAACCGGGACGTCTCAGCCTGACCCGCCAGCCGTCCCCGCGCACCACACTCCACTCGTCCGACCCGTAACCTGCTGCTCCCAGAAAGACATCGATTAGTAGACTAGAAATATAAATGCAAAGAAAAATAAAGGAAAGTGAATGTAATTTTGGCTATGAAATACAGATATAGAGGAACGAAATGGAAAGAAACAGAGCAA
>NC_059302.1:21840922-21870922 GCF_017591435.1 Portunus trituberculatus | reverse complement strand
ACACACACACACACACACACACACACCACCACCACCAACACTACAACCACCACCACAACCACCATGAATTACGACCATCACCATTACTCATTGTACCGTCACCACGACTACCACCACCACCACCACCACGACAACCGCCATTACCACCACTACTACTGCCGTTACCACCACCACCACCACCATACTACCACCACTACCACTACTGCCACATTACCACCACCACCACCACACACCACACCACACCACCACCACACTACTACTACTACTACCACCACCACCAATAATAATACTGCCACCACTACTACTACTACTACTACTACTACTACTACTACTACTACTACTAATGCTACCACAACCACCAACTACTACCCTACTACCTACTGCTACCACCCACCAAAACCTTATAAACATTTCAACTCTCTCTCTCTCTCTCTCTCTCTCTCTCTCTCTCTCTCTCTCTCTCTCTCTCTCTCTCTCTCTCTCTCTCTCAATGATGCAGAGGCGTCATCTCCAACACACCGCCTGGCACTGAAAAATTGAGGCTTGCAACATTAACTTATCAATACCATGTGTGTGTGTGTGTGTGTGTGTGTGTGTGTGTGTGTGTGTGTGTGTGTGTGTGTGTGTGTGTGTGTGTGTGTGTGTGTGTGTGTGTGTGTGTGTGTGTGTGTGTGTGTGTGTGTGTGTGTGTGTGTGCGTGCGTAATGGACTCACCTGTGGCTTTCCTCCAGGTGAGTGTGGGCGTGGGCGTGCCTTGAGCGTGGCACTCTAGGGACGCCTCCCCCCCGCCCACCACCGCTACGTCCTGCGGTTCCACCACCCACGCCGGCGGCACTGTCAGGGGAGAGAGGGTGGGAGAGAGGAGCTTGAGTCAGTGGAATACAAAGGAATACAAAGGAAGACAAACAGCAACAGACCCTTAGGTCCTTACTAGGCTGTTTGTGAAGACTATCTACTAACTACCAGTGGTAGAGATAGGACAGCAAAGAAGAAGGCTCCTCCCCACCCACCCCTCCCTCCAGCCGAGGCTGGCAGGAAAAAAAGGCGAAACCATGTGATATTAAAAAATCACATGGAATTTTAGTAGAGAGTGAAAAAGAAATGTGTAATCTACGTCTGACTACTTGTGTTTGTGGGGGAAAGTGTTAACACTTGGTAAATGTCATGTGGTGTGTGCATTGTGTACGTGGATGCACAGTGTGTATGTCGAATGGAGGAGGAGGAGGAGGAGGAGGAGGAGGAAAACGATGACGAGGACGAGGGCGAAGAGGAGGAAGAAGAAAAAAAATACAAAAGATGATGAAATGAAGTAAAGATGTGAAAAAAAACGGATCTACCAGAGAGAGAGAGAGAGAGAGAGAGAGAGAGAGAGAGAGAGAGAGAGAGAGCGTGTGGTTACCTGTCCACACAACCACACGGCCAGAGATCAATTAGCTTGTACCCTTTGATGACTAATTGACACAAACTATTCCCACTGAAAACTATTTTTAATTCTGGGATGAGAGAGAGAGAGAGAGAGAGAGAGAGAGAGAGAGAGAGAGAGAGAGAGAGAGAGAGAGAGAGAGAGAGAGAGAGAGAGAGAGAGAGAGAGAGAGAGAGAGAGAGAGAGAGAGAGAGAGAGAGAGAGAGAGAGAGAGAGGAGGAGAGAGAGAGAGCACACCTGTTGTATCTCACGTGTGTAGGAGGAGAGGAGGGAGAGAGAGAGAGAGAGAGAGAGAGAGAGAGAGGAGAGATGAGAGAGAGAGAGAGAGAGAGAGAGAGAGAGAGAGAGAGAGAGAGAGAGAGAGAGAGAGAGAGAGAGAGAGATAATAAAGACCAAATATAATTAAAAGTGACGAAAAAAGAAGAATAATGATAGACAAATTATGTTGATTTTCTTTCTTTCTCTCTTTTTCAACATTTCCAAAACTAAAAGAATGCAAGAAAGCAAGAAAGTAAGCAAGTATTCTCTCACTCTCTACTCTAATGTATTCTACCCATCAGTTTTTCCCTTCCACAATCATCACTTCCTCCTCCTCCTCTTCCTCTTCCTCCTCTTCTTTTTCCCTTTCTTCTCCACCTACTCTCTATCAAACAAATATTCTCTCACTCCTTCCTTTACCCTTCAGTTTTTCCCTTCTACCATCATCACTTCTTCCTCCTCTTCCTCTTCCTTTTCCCTCCAGCTACTCCATCACCGCCCTCCCCTGTCCACCCAGCGCGCCGCCCCGCCACATCACGCCCCAAAGCACGTTAACTTATGCCCTTAAGTTGCAATATATATGGAAATTATGGAACAATCTACACTTCAAACTGATGATGAAGCGACGCTAGCTCAGGGAAAGGGGTGACTCTCTCTCTCTCTCTCTCTCTCTCTCTCTCTCTCTCTCTCTCTCTCTCTCTCGTGACTTAATAGCATTCACGAAGACAAAAATAGGGTTGTGCATCTTCTTCTTCTCCTTCTCTTACTCTTTCTCTTCTTCCTTCTCTTCCTCTTCCTCCTCCTCCTCTTGCTCTTCCTTCTCCTCTTCCTCCTCCTCCAATACAGTAAACACAAATGTATCTTTATTTGGCAAACTTTACGTTCATTGTATTAATCTACAGTTGCTTTTCATTCTCTCTCTCTCTCTCTCTCTCTCTCTCTCTCTCTTTCTCTCTCTCTCTCTCTCTCTCTCTCTCTCTCTCTCTCTCTCTCTCTCTCTCTCTCTCTCTCTCTCTCTCTCTCTCTCTCTCTCTCTTCATTTTTCTTTCTCTTTGTCTCTTCTCTCCTTAACGTGCCTATTCGTTTCCTTTTCTCCCTTTTTTCCTTTATTTCCTTCTTCATTGTTTTCTTGATTTTCTTCTTCTTCTCTTCTCTCTTCTTCTCTCTCTCTCTCTCTCTCTCTCTCTCTCTCTCTCTCTCTCTCTCTCTCTCTCTCTCTCTCTCTCTCTCTCTCTCTCTCTCTCTCTCTCTCTCTCTCTCTCTCTCTCTCTCTCTCTCTCTCACCCTGGACGTGCATGGTGGCGCTGACGGTGGCGGAGGCGGCGGCGTTGGAGGCGGTGCAAGAGTAGCGGCCGGCGTGGCGTCCCATGATCTCCGCGAAGACCAGGTTGGAGAAGAACTGCGAGTGCGTCTCAGTCAGGCTGGAGTCGCGGGGCAGCGGGCGGCCATCGCGGGACCAGCGGAGACTAATGGGAAGGTCGCCGCTCAGAAGGGAACAGGTGACGGAGAGCCTCATCCCCTCCACTAGACCTTCCTGGAACTTTATCTCAGCTAGCACGGGAGGTTCTGGAAAATTAGAGAGAAAGAGAATTAGAGAAAAGAGAAAGAAAGAGATGGAGAAAACTAGAGAGAAAGAGAAAAAGAGAGCCAAACCGAGAAACACATAAGGGAGTGATGTTGTACAGGCTAAACTGGAAGAGGTGTGTGGAAAGGTAGAGGAGGAGAGGGAATGGAAGATTGACAACGTGGATGGAAGGAAGGGAAAGATTCGAAAGAAACAAGGAATGATTAGTGTTTGGAGGAATAGAATGGAGTGAGATGGGGAATGGATGTACAGATAAGGGTGAAAGGATGAAGAACAAATGGTAAAGAAGATTGAAAGGAGCAAAAGGGAATAACATGGTATGGGAGGAAGGGAGAAGAGAGTGACAAGGAAGAGGAGAGGAAGGAAGGGAGGAAAGAGAAGATTGGAAGGCGGAAATAGGGGTAATAGGATGTGACGGGAAAGGGAGAGGGAGAGGGAGAGGGAGAGGGAGAGGGAGAGGGAGAGAGAGAGAGGGAGAGGAAGAGGGAGGTGGAGAAAGAGTACATGAGGAGAGGAGATGGAGGAAGGAAAGGAAGGGAGAGGGAGGGTGGAAGGAAGGGAAAGGGAGAACAGCTTAATTAATTCCGTCCACTTAGCGCCACGAATCACTAAATGCAATGACTGTCTGTCTGTTTGTCCGTCTGTCTGTCTATCTCTCTGGCTGTTTGTCTGTTCGCCATGTCAGTTCGTGTTTTGATTCCGGCGCTGTAATCTGAGATGTTTTCACAAGATCAAAACACCGTCGTTTACTCTAAATACTTTATCGCCTCCTCCTCCTCTTCTTCCTCTTCCTCGTCCTCCTCCTCCTCCTCCTCCTCTTCCTCCTCTTCTTCTTCCTCCTACTCCTCCCTTCCTCCTCCTCCTCCTCCTCCTCCTTCTCCTCCTCCCCCGTCCTCCTAATTTTTTTTCATAACCTTATTTCCTTTTGCTTCCCTTCTTACCCACCTGTTACTACCGCCTTCACTACCTTGCACCCTCTCTCTCTCTCTCTCTCTCTCTCTCTCTCTCTCTCTCTCTCTCTCTCAGCACACTTACTGACGACGGAGAGGAAGAAGGAGGCGGTGTCGGTGCCCTGGGGCCCGTTGGCGGTGCAAGAGTAGCGGCCCACATCATGGTCTGCCTCCACGCGCTGTATCACGAGGGTGCCGTCACCGCGCGGCGCACGGCGGGAGGTGGGTGTGAGCGGCCGCCCGTGCAGCGCCCACGTCACGCCCACCAAGGGATATCCCGCCACGGGACACGACACCTTGGCCTCCGTGCCCTCCACCACCGTCACATTGGATGAGCCGCGGGCGGTGGGGGGGCCTGCGGGTAGGAAGGACCTGGGGTATGAGTCAGCTGGGCGGCACTCGTGACACTCATATCCTCCATAGACAAAGAAGGCCTGCCCATAAAGAGTGCAGCGAGCCACGTACCGTACACGTTGAGCGGCGAGGTGTGCGAGATGGAGCCCGCAGCGTTGGCAGCTGTGCAGGCGTAGCGGCCGCCGTCAAGGTGTGTGACACGACTCACGTTTACCTGACTCACCACTTGGCCGGCGGGGTCCACCCACGAACCCAGGGACACCCGCTGCCCGCCGTAGTGGTCCGAGGCAGGTGCCAGGGGACGGCCGTCCAAGCTCCAGGTGATAACGGGAGGCGGGTGGCCCAGCGCTGTGCACTTGAGGGACACCGAGCCCCCAGCCCTCAGGGTCTGCTCCACGAAGGTGTGGCGCAGCGTGGGCGGCGAATCTGTGGCGGGACAGGAGGCAGTGGAGGCGATCAGGAGGCGAGAGAGGGAAGGAAAGCAGGGAGCGTGGGATGATCAAGGGTTAAGAAAGGGAGGCTGTGTCGTAGAGAGAGAGAGAGAGAGAGAGAGAGAGAGAGAGAGAGAGAGAGAGAGAGAGAGAGAGAGAGAGAGAGAGAGAGAGAGAGAGAGAGAGAGAGAGAGAGAGAGAGAGAGAGAGAGAGAGAGAGAGAGAGAGAGAGAGAGAGAGAGAGAGAGAGAGAGAGAGAGAGAGAGAGAGAGAGAGAGAGAGAGAGAGAGAGAGAGAGAGAGAGAGAGAGAGAGAGAGAGAGAGAGAGAGAGAGAGAGAGAGAGAGAGAGAGAGAGAGAGAGAGAGAGAGAGAGAGAGAGAGAGAGAGAGAGAGAGAGAGAGAGAGAGAGAGAGAGAGAGAGAGAGAGAGAGAGAGAGAGAGAGAGAGAGAGAGAGAGAGAGAGAGAGAGAGAGAGAGAGAGAGAGAGAGAGAGAGAGAGAGAGAGGTGATGCTAATGAGGGGGGTAAAGAAAGACTTCTAGGAAGAGGAAGGGAAGGACAAGATGAGCAAGACAGGGACGCTGAACACTTACCTCGGATAGTGAGATGGGACGCGGCCTGGGCCTCCCCGACGCTGTTGGCCGCCACGCACTGATACACGCCCGCGTCCCTCTCGCCCACGCCCGTCAGCACCAGAGTGTCGCGCCCCTGCAGCATGATGTGACCGTGGGCGTGCGGGAGTATGGCGTCGCCGTCCTTATACCACCTGACCTCGGCCACAGGGGAGCCCTCAACGCGGCAGGCCACAGTCGCCCTGCCACCTGCCGCCGCCACCTGCCGGGAGGGTGAAGGGATGAGTGGCCCCCTCGCCACCTCTACATCCGACGACACGAATATATTAGTGGCCCGATAATCAATGTTTGAGGCGCCCAGATGAGCCCTGAGGGAGGATCTCTGGTGACTAGGGCCTCTCACACTCCTCCTCTCCCTCTTCTCCCTCTTCCTCCTCCTTATCCTCATCTTTCTCTTCCGCTTCCCCCCTCCTCGCTCTTTCCGGGAGGTCGCCACCGCCCCTAAAACACTCCGCCGCCCGATACTCGTAAATATTGACCAAGAGACTCACACTCCACCGGGCATGGGAGGCTGGAATGACTGTGGCGGTGGTGGCGGCGGTGGTGGTGGTTATGGTGGCGGTGGTGGTGGTGGTGGTGGTGGAGAGAAATGTGAAGGGATAAAAAGGAAGGAAGTGGGTTAAAGATTGTGAGATTGGAGAATAAGAAAAGTCAGGGAAGCAGAATAAGAAGAGGAAGTGAAGAAGGTAAAGAAGGCGACGGCGATGGCAGAAGAGAAGGAGGAGGAGGAGGAGGAGGAGAAGGAGGAGGAGGGGTACAAAGATAATAATAAAAGGAAGGAGTCACAAACAGACTTGGAAGGAAGAGAAAGTCCTGAGGGCACCGAGATGAGAAGGCCGAGAAGGAGGAGGAGGAGGAGGAGGAGGAGGAGGAGGAGGAGGAGGAGGAGGAGGAGGAGGAGGAGGAGGAGGAGGAGGAGGAGAAGAAGAAATCAAATCCAGAAATAGAAAAGAAGAAAGAAACAAGTGAAAAGAAATTAATAAAACATGAACAAGGAAAAAAAGAGAAAGTAAAAGACGAAAGATAAAAAGAGGAAGAAGAGGAGGAAGAACAACGAAGACCTTTAAAACACAAAACACGAAACAAGCAAACAGACAACCAATGACACAAACCAGGAACACAAAAAAGGAAACAAAAGAAAAAAGAAAAGAAAGACACGAAGAACAAGAGGACACAAAGACAACACATGACAAACACACGAACATCTGTCCTGCCCTCCCCTCACTTCCCCTCCCCCCCTCCCTCCCGCCCTCCTTCCCCTTCCATCCCTTCCTCTCATCCTCCCTTCCCATCACATCCCTTCCTCTCCCATGTGATCCTCCCTTCTCTTCCTATCCCTTCCTATCCTGAGCTTCCCCTTCTCCTCCCTTACTCCCAACATTTCCCCTCGAGCTTCCCTTCACCTCTCCTTCCCCTTCCTTCCCTCACTTCCCCCTCTCATTCCTTCCTATGATCTTCCCTTTCCTTCCTTCCCCTCTCCTTCCCTTCCCTTCCCATCTCCTTCCCTAACCCTTTCAACATATCTGAACCTCCTTTTCCCTCACTTCCCCCCCCCTCCTCTGATCATTCCCTTCCCTCTTCTTTCCTTCCCCTTTCATCTCCTAACCCCTTCAACATATCTGATCGTCCTTTCCCCTCCCTTCCCCTTCATTCCCTTCCTATCCTGACCTTTCCTTCCCATCACTGGTCCTCCTATCCCCTCCGTAGCCCTTCATCCTTTCCCATCCCAGCTCCTGACTCTCCTATAAGCATCCCATCCCTTCCTATTTTCTCCCATCCTTTGCCATCATCTTTTCCTCCTATCACATCACCACAACACCTCCCCACGCCCCGCCATTACGCTCTTACCTGGTTGGAGGGATGGGCGGTGACATGCAGCTCCTGAACCACTGTGAGGGTGTAGTGGGCGGTGTCTGTACCCGCTCCGTTGGCAGCTACACAAGTATACCCTCCTGCGTCGCCAGCTCCCGCCCTCGAGCCGCCCACTACTGATCCGCGTACCCACACACGCCCGCCACTACCTCCGCCCACGCTGCCCAGTTCGCCGACCACGCCCTCTCGAGTCCAGCTGTAGGTGTGGAAGGAAATTGCAGTGGTTAGGTTTGGTTAAGTTAGGTTAGGTTAGGTCAAGTCAGGTTTGGTTGGGTTGGGTTAGGTTAGGTTTGGTTAGGTTGGGTTGGGTTGGGTTTGGTTGGGTTAGGTTAGGTTAGGTTAGGTTAGGTTAGCCTAACGATTAGTTTGGAGTTAGGTTAGAGAGAAGAGAGAGAGAGAGAGAGAGAGAGAGAGAGAGAGAGAGAGAGAGAGAGAGAGAGAGAGAGAGAGAGAGAGAGAGAGAGAGAGAGAGAGAGAGAGAGAGAGAGAGAGAGAGAGAGAGAGAGAGAGAGAGAGAGAGAGAGAGAGAGAGAGAGAGAGAGAGAGAGAGAGAGAGAGAGAGAGAGAGAGAGAGAGAGAGAGGAATCCACGCTGAATGCTCAATATCGACAAGCTGACCTCACCTCTGCCTTCACCCGTGACACCTTCCCGATAATTATCACACCTGTCACCCCCCACCCCCTACCCACCATGCCAACCCCCCTCTGATGCCATCTCCCGCCCGCACACCTGCAACCCATGCTTTCCCTCATCTCTCTCTCTCTCTCTCTCTCTCTCTCTCTCTCTCATCACTTCACCTCTATCTCTCCACCTCCATCACACCTCTTCTCTCCCCCCTCCCCTCTCCCCTTTCACATTACCTCTCGCCCTCACTCTCACTCTGGTCATCTATCTTTCTCCTCCCTCCTTCTCTCCCTCCCTCCCTCCCTCCCTTCCTATTTCCTCTAGATAATCAGATGGTCCTGTAGGCAGAAAGGGGAGAGAGAGAGGGAGGGAGAGAGAGAGTGGGTGTAGGATGAGGGAAGGGATGGAACACGGAAGATGAGTGAGAGGAAGGAAATGTATCAATAGGAAGGAAGGGAGAGAAGGGAAAGGAATGAAAGGGAAGGGGAGGGGAGGGAAGGAAAGGGAGGAGGGGAGGGAAGGGAAGGAAGGGAAGGGAGGGGAGGGAAGTGAATGAAGCACAGAGAGAGTAAGAGAAAGAGGGAAATTAAAAATGAGGGAAGGAAGGATTGAGAGAGAGAGAGAGAGAGAGAGAGAGAGAGAGAGAGAGAGAGAGAGAGAGAGAGAGAGAGAGAAACAAAGGAAGTAACAGAAACAAGACAAAAGGAAGGAAAAGGATTACATTACGTCACATGGCATTACAAAGGACAACACACACAGCAAAACACCTTGACGTTATTGCAGTTACAGGACACAGCAATGGGGGGAGCAAAGCACAAGGCCCCTCCCCACCCACCACTCCCTTCAACCTAGTACTGACGAGGTTAAAAGTCAGGAAATGCATCGTGTAGTATTGAAAAAGATGACGTGGGATTTTCAACAGGAGGGGCTGAAAGTGAGGTCCATTATTCCCCCACTATACTGAGCCCTCACATATCCGGCTATCTGAAAATCAACACTGTAATATAATATGGACAGAGTGCGGGTACGTTTAATATTTCGCAGAGTGTATTGTGGCAGCATTTCACCAGCGTTTATTTAGAGAAAGGAGAGAATTTGTTGAGATTCGCTTCCAGGTGTTTGTGTGCTTCGTATTAAAGGATTCAGGTGAGTTAGAGTTCACTGTTCGATTAAGAAGCTTGTTCAAAATGTTAACGATGCGATTAACTCTTTTAGCACTGGGATGCTTTTTTTTTTTTTTTATCTTGATTTTTTGGGCACGAATAGCTCCTTCAGTACCGTGACACGTTTCCATATTCATTCTACTTACTATTTCGGGGATAGAAATAGTGAAGACTTTGGCTATTAATCTTCTGATCTCCATAGACTCTTAATAATGTCAATAAAATCTTCTAATCACATCCAAAACTCATAGTAAAAATGCGTTCCAGTATTGAAGGGGTTAAACGATTTTATTTACATTATGAACGGAAGTCTGAAGATTAATGGCCACAGTCTTCACTATTTGAATCCCCACATACGTTTCTGAAGCTGTATAAAATCAGCAAATAGTAAACAGAATGAATATTAAAACGCGTCCTGGAACTGAAAGGTTTAAAGTGTTTCGTTTGTAGATTGAAGCGCTTTGACATAATCTTGCAGTCATTGTTTCCTGTGACGCTGAGGTGATCTGTGATAGAATATTCATTGTTGTGTCAGTTATTATATTCCTTGAAAAATACTGAATAACACTACAGTCAGCCGGCATGTTGGCAGCATAAACGCTTACGTCGTTCATCAGAGTGTTAGTCACATGTTTCATTTTGTAGCTTTAGGATTATCTTAAGGCATTGTAACACATTTCTACCATGAGTTTTGGTTATTATTAGACCATTTTGTTGACATTAGGAATGGTCTATGGAGGTCAGAAGATTAACCCCTTCAGTGCCATGGCATGACGTGTTTCCATATTCATTCTGCTTACTATTTGATGATTGTATACAGCTTCAGAAACTTATGTTGGGATTAAAATAGTGAAGATTCTGGCCATTAATCTTCTGACTTACATAGACCCTTCCCAATGTAAATAAAATCGTCTAATCTTACACAAAACTCGTAGTAAAAATGCGTCCCAGTACAATAGAAGTTAATGGCCACAGTCTTCTAAAGAGGTTAATGGCCACAATCTTCACTATATCAATCCCATTATGAGTTTTTGAAGCTGTATCAAACCACCAAACAGTAACCAGAATGAATAGAAACACGTATAATGGTACTGAAGGGGTTACGTCATTCTAACCTCTCATTCTTTTCAGTTATTGCAATGGGTTTTATTATGAAGACTAACACTATTCCCAGTTTTGAAGAAGTTGACGCACGAATGAGTTATACAGAGACATACTTTGAAATATAATAGTTTAAGTCATTCTAAGGCCCGTATTCAGAAACGCTTTGCTCTCACCATTACTACTTCCCAAAGGCTCCGGATGAAGACACTCGTGTTTATAAGTGTTTCCATGGTTCTGGTGATGGATTGGCAAGGTTTCTAGTTTATGAAAAGGAGAAACTGTCTTGAGAAACCGTGCTAGTTGTCTCTATGGCCTTGGAAAATTGTCTTAGTGAGAGAGAGGAAGGCGTTTCTGAATATGGGCGTAAGTCGACATTACTCTTTACACTCAGTATGTACGTACCTCAACTCCCGGGCTAGCCTCTATAAAGCACTATTTTTTATTCAAGTTCATCATAGTCCTTCTACTCTAAAATGGCTCCTGGATTTCAAACATATTGTAGTTTATTGATAACGTATTTGATTTGATGTGAATAATACTTGTTTTCTGTTGATCAGCGCACTTATTACAAGGATAGCTCACGGTTTACCTCAAGATCTGACAACCACGCATTCCCTGGGACACCACTCAAACTAAAACCCAGGAGTCACTTTAGAGTAGACAAATAGTAGTGGCTGTGGTGGTAGAGATAAAGAAAAAGAAACGAGGAATGTAAGAAAAAGAAAAATGAAGAAAGTAAAGAAAAAGAAAGGGTGAAAGAAAGAAAGATAGAAAGGAAGAAGGAAATAAAACATAATATAAACAAAGAATGGAAGAAAAAGAAATAAGAAGAAAGAAAAGAAAGAAGAAAGGGAGAAAGAAAGAAACATATAAAGGAGGAAATAAGACTTAAGATAAACAAAGACGAAAGAGAAAGTGTAGACAGACTATAGTTCCCTCTACGATCCTCACTGACTTACAAGTAATCTGTACTGTTTGGACACACCGCTGCCTCGCCCTGAAGTCTTTGGATAAGGCGACACAAACATTGATTAGCTAGTCACTGCATGATAGTGAGATATTATTCATTACATAGTCTGCATGAGGGTTGATATTCTTGTTGCTCTCTCTCTCTCTCTCTCTCTCTCTCTCTCTCTCTCTCTCTCTCTCTCTCTCTCTCTCTCTGCCATTCTTCATTCCCCAATTTCTATTTATTTTCTTTCTTCTCTCACTTTTATTTCTTTTTCTCTTTCCTTATTCTCGGCTACCCTCTCCCTCTCCCTCTCTCTCTCTCTCTCTCTCTCTCTCTCTCTCTCTCTCTCTCTCTCCCCTGATTGGCCGGTGTTTGCTCGAGTGATTAAGAGAAACACAAATATAGCACAGTTTAGTATCACTGTTACTTTTGGGGACAGAGAGAGAGAGAGAGAGAGAGAGAGAGAGAGAGAGAGAGAGAGAGAGAGAGAGAGAGAGAGAGATATGGGGTGTTCTAATGACTAGTAATCAAATCTTAAGTAATTGTATCTTCTCTCTCTCTCTCTCTCTCTCTCTCTCTCTCTCTCTCTCTCTCTCTCTCTCTCTCATCAATCCTATCTATTTCCCTTATCTTTCTTTCTATTTTTCCTCTATTTTATCTTTTCACTCACTCACTCACTCTCTCTCTCTCTCTCTCTCTCTCTCTCTCTCTCTCTCTCTCTCTCTCTCTCTCTCTCTCTCTCTCTAGCCCTTCTGCTTAATTTCACGCTCCTTCGCTCCTTTCATTTTTCTTCTTTCTTCTCTCTAATTCTTTCATCTTTTTTTTTTTTACTTTTCTCTTTTATTCCTTCTTATCATCCATTCCCTTTCTCCTTTTTTTTCTTTTCTCTTTCTTTTTCCTTTTTCAGAAATGTACGGCCTTTACATCATTTTTTTTCTTTTCCTCTTTCTTTTTTTTCATTCTAACCTTTTTCCATTTTTCTTTATACCTTTTCTCTTTCCATATGCTCTCTCGTTAAATTTTCCCTCCATTTTCCCTTTCCTTTCCTCTTCTCCTTCCCTCCCTTCCTCCTCCTCCTCCTCTTCCTCCTTCTTCTTCTTCTTCTTCTTCTCCTCCTCTTCCCGTCTTTCGTCCATTTCCTCTTTCCCTAACTTCTCTTCTCATATTCCCCTCCCTATCCTCCATCTGCTTATTCTTTCTATTTCCCTCTTCCTCCTCCTCTTCCTCCTTTTCACTTTTGTTTCCCCATCCAGAAATATTAACCCTTTTCATTTTTTCCTTCTTTTTCTTTCCTTTCATTTTCTAGTCTCTCATTCTGTTTTCTTTGCTTATTTCATCTTCTCTCTTGTTTCCTTTCTACTGTCTTTCTCCTTCTCTTCTTCTTCGTTTTCTTTCCTCTCTTCCTTTCTTTCTTTCTCTTTCTTTCTCCTCTTTTCATTCCTCCGTTTATCTTCTTCCATTTCTCCTCTTCTCTTTTTCTTGTAACATCCTTTTTTTTCGTTTTCTTTCCTTTTTCTTTCTTTTATCTTTTCATTCCTTCCTTCCTTATTCTTCGTTTATTTTTTCTCTCTTCTGTTTATTTTTCCCTTTCATTAAATTCTCTCTTATTTATTCCTATCTTACTTTGTCTCTTTCCCTTGTTGTTGTTGTTGTTGTTGTTGTTGTTGTTGTTGTTTTCGTTGTAATAGTAGTAATAGTAGTAGTAGTAGTAGTAGTAGTAGTAGTAGTAGTAGTAGTAGTAGTAGTAGTAGTAGTAGTTGATGATGTTGTTGTTGTTGTTGTTGTTGTTGTTGTTGCTGTTGTTGTTTTTGTTGTTGTTGCTATTGTTCTTGTTCTTCTTGTTCTTGTTCTTGTTCTTGTTCTTGTTCTTCTTCTTCTTCTTATTATTATTATTATTATTATTATAATTATATTTATTATTATTATCATTATTATTATTATTGTTGTTTTTGTCGCTGTTGTTCGTCTTCTATCATCTCTCTATTCTTCGTTTTCTTTCTCTCTCTCTCTCTCTCTCTCTCTCTCTCTCTCTCTCTCTCTCTCTCTCTTGCTGCCTTTCCTTCAGTGTAAACAAACTACACTTTCACTTTTAACGACACGCTAGTAACTTCCCTCACTAATTTACACTTAACCCTCACTCTTCCTTGCTGAACATTCCCTCCACCTCCAATTGACGTTTCCTCCCCTCTCTCTCTCTCTCTCTCTCTCTCTCTCTCTCTCTCTCTCTCTCTCTCTCTCTCTCTTCCCTCTCTTTCCCCTCTTTTCAACCTTACTGCCTTGCTCCTCTACGTTCTTCTCTCCTCTTCCTCTTCTTGTTCCTCTTGTCTTCTTTCTCTCATCTCGTTTCTTCCTTTTTCCCTCTTTCCTCCTTACTGTCTTGTTTCTCTTACCTCTTCTTCTTCCTCCTCTTCTTCTTCTTCCTCTTCCTCTTCTTGTTGCTGTTGTTTTATCTTTCTTCTTTCACTTGTTTCGTTTCTTTCTTTCCTTTTTTATTATCATTATCTTCTTTGTTGTTGCTTTTGTTTTGTTTTGTATTTTTGTTTTTATTCTTTTTCTGTTCATTTATTCATTTTTCTTTCTCTTTCTTTTTCTTTCTTTTTCCATTTTTATCTTTATTTTTCTTTCCTTATATTGGTTTTTATTTCTTTTTCTCTTTCATTCAAACTTTTTCTTCTTTCCTTCTCTCTCTCTCTCTCTCTCTCTCTCTCTCTCTCTCTCTCTCTACCTACCTTCTCTCTATCTTCATTCTTTTATCTTTCTCCACTTCTTTTATCTCTCTCCTCTCTCTATATATTCTTCTTCCTCTTCCTCAAATCTTCATTAACCATCAAAGTTTTCTCTCTTTCTCTTTATTTTCTTCCAATCCCTCACTTCCTTTCATTTTCTTTTGTCTTTCCTACTTTATTTATTTTCTTCTTTTTATCTTTTCTATTCTCTTCTTTTTGTTTCCCTTTTCCCCTTTTTCTTTTTTTCTCTCTCTTTCCTACTACTTGTTTCCATATTCTCTTGTTTTTCTTTTATGTTTTCCTCTTTCCCTCTTCTTTCATACATTTTGTCTCTTGTTTCTCTCTTTTTTTTTCATTTTTCTCTATCTACTCTTTCTTCCCTTTTTTGTATTTATCTGTTATCGTTCTCCAATTTTTACTTCTTCCGAATATCTTCCTTGTCCATCAAATTTTCCTTTTACCAAACCACCATATTTCTCTCTCTCTCTCTCTCTCTCTCTCTCTCTCTCTCTCTCTCTCTCTCTCTCTCTCTCTCTCTCTCTCTCTCTCTCTCTCTCTCTCTCTCTCTCTCTCTCTCTCTCTCTCTCTCTCTCTCTCTCTCTCTCTCTCTCTCTCTCAACCCTTTATTTTTCCATGCAAACTAAAACATTTCCCTTCGTTCCTCCTCCTCCGGTTCTTCCCATTTCCCCTCATCTCTCCTCACTTTCCCTCACCCCCCCCTTAAACCTCCCCTCACTTTCCTTACCCTCTTACCCCTCATTTCCCCTCACTTCTAACCTTCACCTACCCACAACTCTCTTTACTTTAACCCCTTCAGTACTAGGATGCATATTTCATCTTGAGGTTTGGGTGTGATTAGACGATTTTATTTGCATTAGGAAGGGTCTATGGAGGTCAGAAGACTAATAGTCCAGAGTCTTCACTATTTCAATCCCCACATGAGTTTCTGAAGCTGTATCAAATCACCAAATAGTAAGGAAAATGGATATGGAAACGCGCTATGGTACTGGCTGTCCCTCGTAGCGTTTTATTTTAGACAGTGTTTGTTGGATTGTATTGCCTATTTAACCTCTTCAGTAGCACGACGCGTTTCCATATCCATTCTGCTTAATGTGTGGTGATTTTCTACAGCTTCAGAAACTTATGTGGGGAGGGATTGGAATAGTGAAGACTGTGACCATTGATCTTCTGACCTCCTTAGACCCTTCCTGATATCAATGAAATGGTCTAATCGTACACAAATCTCATGGTAAAAATACGTCCCAGTACTGATAAAGTTTAGCATAGTTTTCTACTGCTAAACATAGGAGAAATATAGGGAAATGCGTCATGGTCATCTATCTCCCTCACCTACCCTCACCTGCCATCACCTACTCTCACCTGTCCTCACCTACCCTCACCTGCCATCACCTACCCTCACCTGCCATCACCTGCTCTCACCTGTCCTCACCTACCCTCACCTGTTTTCAGTTCTTACCTGTAATGTGGAGGTGGGTGACCGTGAGCAAGGCAAGGCAGAGTCCACGGCTTCCCTTCTAAGACCTCCACCATGCGCGGCAGCTTCTCGGCCATCCTGGGGGCGCCATCTCTTGCTGAAGGCGCTGACGGAGGGAGAAAAAAAGGTGTCACGTGGGATAGGGTAAAGAAAATACTAAGCTCTCTCTCTCTCTCTCTCTCTCTCTCTCTCTCTCTCTCTCTCTCTCTCTCTCTCTCTCTCCTATTTTTCACAAGGTTACAGAAATGATTAGTTGGTATTCTATGGAGGAGGAGGAGGAGGAGGAGGAGGAGGAGGAGGAGGAGGAGGAGGAGGAGGAGGAGGAGGAGGAGGAGGAGGAGGAGGAGGAGGAGGAGGAGGAGGAGGAGGAGGAGGAGGAGGAGGAGGAGGAGGAGGAGGAAGAGGAGGAGGAGGAGGAAAGAAAACGTTGTGACTGACTGTGAGGGATGAGACAAGTGGGAGAGAATGAAGGAAGGAATGGAGGAATGGAAAAGGGGAGGAAAAATATAATGAGAGTAGAAATGGGAGAGAGAAAATGAGAGACAGAGAGGTAAAAATGAGGGACGTATGATTTGAGGAGGAGGAGAAGGAAGAGGAGGAGGAGGAGGAGGAGGAGGAGGAGGAGGACGGGAGAGAGAGGAGAGAGAGAGGAGGACAGTGAAAGAGTACGAAAGAAGGGAGAGAAAGAAGAAGAAGAAGAAGAAGAAGAAGAAGAAGAAAAAAAAATAAGAAGCAGAAGAAGAGGAAGAAGAGGAAGAAGAAAGAAAGAAAGAAAGAAAGAAAGAAAGATGAAGAAAAGAATAAAGACAAAACAAATGAAGGAGATAAGAATAAAATAAGAAAAAAAAACGAATGGAGTGAAAAAGAGAATGAGTGAACGAATGAGAGGAAACAAAACAAAACAAACAAGAATAATAAACCACACAGATAAGATACACAAAATTCCAATCATTGAAAACAAAAATGAAAGAAGAAAAGAAGAAGAAGAAGAAGAAGACATAGAGGAAAGAGAGACAAAAGAGAGGAAGAGGAAACACATGACACACGTGAAGCGAAGAGACGTAATGGAGAAAGAAAGAGAAACAGAAGGGAACAAAGAAATAAGAGGAGTGAAAGGTGATGGAAGAGAAAAAGGAGGAGGAGGAGAAGAAGAAGAAGAAGAAGAAGAAGAAGAAGAAGAAGAAGAAGAAGAAGAAGAAGAAGAAGAAGAAGAAGAAGAAGAAGAAGAAGAAGAAGAAGAAGAAGAAGAAGAAGAAGAACAAGAACAAGAACAAGAAGAAGAAGAAGAAGAAGAAGAAGAAGAAGAAGAGGAGAAGAGAAGAAGACAGACAGACAGACAGACAGACAGACAGATAGAAGATAAAAAAAAAGGTGGGAGGAGGAGGAGGAGGAGGAGGAGGAGGAGGAGGAGGAGGAGGAGGAGGAGGAGGAGGAGAGGAAGAGGAGGAGGAAGAGGAGGAGGAGTAGGAGGAGGAGGAGGAGGAGGAGGAGGAGGAGGAGGAGGAGGAGGAGGAGGAGGAGGAGGAGGAGGAGGAGATTGAAGAGGAAGAAGAGAAGGAAAAGAAAGAAAGAAAGAATCAAAGAATAGAAGAAAAATGAATTAATAAACGAAAAAACAAAGAAAGAAGAAAAATAGGAAAATAAATAAAAGAAAATATCAAAATAGAAAAATAAGCCCAGTGAACCAATTATATTCTCTCTCTCTCTCTCTCTCTCTCTCTCTCTCTCTCTCTCTCTCTCTCTCTCTCTCTCTCTCTCTGTCTTCTTCTTCTTCTTCTTCTTCTTCTTTTTTTGTGTGTTTGTTTACTATTAACGTTCTCACTTTATTTACTTTATTTTGTAAGCTTTTTCCTCTTTCTCCTATTTTTCCTTCCTTCCTTCCTTTCTTTCTCTCATCTATTCTTTCTTTCTTCATATTTCCCTCTTTCACTCATCTTTGTGCTTTGGTTTACTGGGTTTTATTTGATTATTTTTACATTTTTTCATTCATGCTAACTCAAATTACTTATAGTCTTCGCTTTTCTTTTTTTTCATCTTTTTTTCTTCTTTTGTCTTCTTTTTTTTCATGAATTTGTTAGTTTTTCATTCATGGATTTGCTCACTCACTCACACATTCAGTCATTCAATTCGGTTCCCGCTGCTTTGTTTGTTACTTGTTGTTTGTTTCATCCATTTGTTAGTATCTTTATTCATTTGCTTGCCCACACACACACACACACACACACACACACACACACACACACACACACACACACACACACACACACACACACACACACACACACACACACACACACACACACACACACACACACACACACACACACACACACACACACACACACACACACACACACACACACACACACACACACACACACACACACACACACACACACACACACACACACACACACACGGCCCGGTAGCTCAGTGGTTAGAGCGCTGGCTTCACAAGCCAGAGGACCGGGGTTCGATTCCCCGGCCGGGTGGAGATATTTGGGTATTTCTCCTTTGACGTGTAGCCCCTGTTCACCTAGCAGTGAGTAGGTACGGGATGTAAATCGAGGAGTTGTGACCTTGTTGTCCCGGTGTGTGGTGTGTGCCTGGTCTTAGGCCTATCCGAAGATCGGAAATAATGAGCTCTGAGCTCGTTCCGTAGGGTAACGTCTGGCTGTCTTGTCAGAGACTGCAGCAGATCAAACAGTGAATCACACACACACACACACACACACACACACACACACACACACACACACACACACACACACACACACACACACACACACACACACTGCGTAATGTAGTGGTTAGCACGCTCGACTCACAATCGAGAGGGTCCGGGTTCGAGTCCCGGGAAGCGGCGAGACAAATGACCAAGCCTCTTAATGTGTAGCCCCTGTTCACCTAGCAGTAAATAGGTACGGGATGTAACTCGAGGGGTTGTGGCCTCGCTTTCCCGGTGTGTGTTGTGTGTTGTGGTCTCAGTCCTACCCGAAGATCGGTCTATGAGCTCTGAGCTCGCTCCGTAATAGGGAAGACTGGCTTGATGACCAGCAGACGACCGAGGTGAATTACACACACACACACACACACACACACACACACACACACACACACACACATTGACAGTTATGCCCGTATTCTAAAGCAATCTGCTCTCTCACCACGACTTTTTTCCAAGGCCACAGAGATGATTAGCTCAGTTCTCAAGAGTGTTTCTCCTGTTAGTAATGTTGAAACCTTGTCAATCTGCCTCTAGAACCTAAAAAGCACCTTAAAAACGCTCTTCTCTCTCACCACGACTAGATTCCAAGGCCACAGCGATGATTAGCGTTGTTCTCAAGAGTGTTTATCCAGTTAATAATGTGGAAACCTTGTCAATCTGCATCTAGAACCATAAAAACACCTTAAAAAAAAACTCGTGTGAATTTAGATAAAGTCTTTTGAAATAGTGAAGGTGAAGCATAGAAGTGTTTGAGAACACTAGCCTCACTCACATTTACCCATGACACACCTACACACCTACACACACACAGTTACTCATACACTTACCCATGACAGTGAGGGTGGCGGGGGAGCTGGTGAGGGCGGCGAGGCTGGCGGGGTGCCTCACTTGACACTGGAAAGCCGCCTGTCCGTCTTCCAGAGTCACATCTTGCACATACAGACGACCCCCAGACCCGTACACGTAGCTGACGAGAGAGAGAGAGGAGAGGTGATGAGGTGGACTGGTGTGTGTGTGTGTGTGTGTGTGTGTGTGTGTGTGTGTGTGTGTGTGTGTGTGTGTGTGTGTGTGTGTGTGTGTGTAATGTGTGTGTGTAATAATAATAATAATAATAATAATAATAATAATAATAATAATAATAATAATAATAATAATACTGTTTACATATACATACTGAAAATATACATATGGAGATTGAGGGAGACTTAAGATTAGAACATTAGCTTAGTTGTTTATGTTTGTTTGTGTGTGTGTGTGTGTGTGTGTGTGTGTGTGTGTGTGTGTGTGTGTGTGTGTGTAAAGGTAGGTGTGAGAGAGTGAGATGTGATAGTGACGTGAGAGTGATAAAACTGTGAGAGTGAATTCAAAGGAGAGTTTTAAGAGTGAGAGGTAGAGATGTTGTACGAGTAAAGTGAAGGGAGAGTTGTGAGTGTATAAGAGTTGAAAAGCCACAGCAAGAATGACTTAATTCCCTAAAGCCGCGAGAGTGGCGCCCATATTAAAAAAAAAAAAACTCATTGCTCTCTCACCACGACAATTTTCCAAGGCCACAGAGACAACTAGCTGGATTTTCAAGAGCTCCTCCTTATGATATACCAGAAATCTTGCCAATCCATCACCTGAGCCATAAAATTACTCTTAAAAACACCACTATCTTCAACTAGAGCCTTTGGAAAATACCGAAAGTGAGAGAGAAAAACATTTCAGAACATGAGCCTAAGTAACTATTAGAGAGAATCATTTGGGAGAGCTGAGTGAGACGTGCAAGGTAAGAATCTGGTGAGAATGAGAGTGAGGTGGTGCGAGTTAATGGGAGAGTCAGTGGTAAGAGTGAGAGGTGAAGGTGCAGTGAGTGAGGGAACGAATGACTGCTAGGGAGAGAAAGGCGTCGGGAGAGTGAGGGAAAGATCAAAGACGGTAAGATGAGAGGGGAAAAGAAGGCGCGTTTAGGGAGAAGGGAAGGAAAAGTAACGGAGACTGACATAACCTTAATATTTGAAATTAACCCGTTCAGTACCAAGACGCGTTTCCATATTCACTCTGATCACTATTGGGTGATTTTATACAGCTTCAGAAAGTCATGTGGGGGGATTGATCACTTTCAGTACTGGGACATATTTTCACCTTAGGATTTGTGTACTATTATACCATTTTATTGACATTACGAAGAGTCTGAGGAGTTCAGGTGATAAATGGCCACGGTCTGCACTATTTTAAAAAGGACAAGAAGAAATGTTCAATCTGTTTAGAAAGAAGGATAGGAAAATAAGGAATAAGAAACGTAAGGAAAATAAAGAAAACGAGAAGAAGAAAACTGAATGTGTAGAAGAAATAGAACGAAAAATCATTGTCTGTGTAAGAAGTTAGAAATATAGAAGAGTAAAATATGAGAAGGGAAACAGAAAGCAGGATTAGAAAAGCAATTAATCTCTTCAGTACCAGGACGCGTTTTAATATTCATTCTGGTTACTATATGGCGATTTTATACAACTTCAGGAACATACGTTGGAGGGGATTAAAACAGTAAAGACTATGACCATTAATCTTTTGACCTCCATACACCCTTCCTAATGAAAATAAAATAATCTAATCGTACCTAACTATCAAAGAAAATAAATGCGTCTCAGTATTAAAGAGGTTACGCATATGAAGGAACAAACCCAAAGAAAATAAAGCAACAATGAAAGAAATTATGTATAGAAGAAACACTGACAAAAACAGATTATTATAGAAAGGAGAAGACCAACAACTAAGAATATCAAGGAAAGAAGAAGAAGAAGAAAAGAAGAAAAGACAGCGTAAGAGGAAGATAAACATAAATAGAACACGCAAAGAAAGAAAAAGACTGATAAAAACCAATGATCATAGAAAGAAGGACAAGACCAACAAGTAAGAGTATCTAGGAAAGAAGATAAAGAACAAGAAAAGAGAAGACTGTGCAGGAGGAAGATAAACATAAATAGAACATATAAAAAGAGAGAGAGAGAGAGAGAGAGAGAGAGAGAGAGAGAGAGAGAGAGAGAGAGAGAGAGAGAGAGAGAGAGAGAGAGAGAGAGAGAGAGAGAGAGAGAGAGAGAGAGAGAGAGAGAGAGAGAGAGAAAGAAAGAAAGAAAGAAAGAAAGAAAGAAAGAAAGAGAGAGAGAGAGAGAGAGAGAGAGAGAGAGAGAGAGAGAGAGAGAGAGAGAGAGAGAGAGAGAGAGAGAGAGAGAGAGAGAGAGAGAGAGAGAGAGAGAGAGAGAGAGAGAGAGAGAGAGAGAGAGAGAGAGTGTTTCTACGAGGAGGGAAGGGACAAAAAAGACTGACGAGAGATTACAAGGAAGCATAAAGCGTTCGGAAATACACAGAAGTAATTACAAGACGATCAGATATCACATGTTGAACTATAATAAGGACATGAAAGACTCTAATCCCTCGCTGTAGCCTCCTATAGCTTTGATTTCCTGTCTCTCTGATCCTCGCGAGTATCTCCTCAATAGGAAGAGTATTAGGCGTCCCTTCCGCTCTTCACAATCTTCTCATAATCTTCTTTCTGATCGACAATATGGATTCAGGAAAGGTCAATCCATCGGTGACTTTCTTTCGTTATAAGTGAAAGGAAGGAGTAAAAAATAAGTAGATATATGAAATAAGGATAGTAAAGATTAACCCTTTCAATACTAGGACACATTTTCACCTTAAGGTTTGTGTACAATTAGACCATTTTATTGACATTAGGAAGGGTCAGAAGGTCAGAAGATTAATGGCCACAGTATTCACTATTTTTATCTCCCTCCCCAATACAAGTTTCTGAAGCTGTATAAAATCATCAAATAGTAAATAGAATAAATATGGACACGCGTCATGGTACTCAAGGGATTAAACAAGGTCGTTTGTTGTTTTTGTTGCTGTTGTTGATAATGTAGATGTGAAGGGTTAAATGAGTGAGTGAATGAGCTAATGGGTAAAACAGTATGAAAAAAAAAACACGACTTTGAGCAAAAATAAAGATATGAAGGGAGTGAAAAGAAGGAGTAAAACTAGATTATGGATTAAAGGTACAACAGATTACATAAGGCCTTGATGTGAATGGATGATTGAGTGAGTGAATGAGATAATGAGTAAAATAGGATAAAAAGAACACGACTTTGAATAAAAACAAAGATATGAAGGGAGTGAAAAGAAGGAATAAATGTAAATATATATAGTTGAATTAAAGATGCAAAAGATTAGATAAGGTGTTTTTTTTTTTTCCTCTATCTTCAAGGCTTTGGTAATGTTGATAATGTAGATGTGAAGGATTAAATGAGTGAGTTAATGAACTAATGAATAAAATAGCATGGAAAACAAAATATAAGGCATGAAAGTTACATATGATAGAAAGAAAAACATGAAATAAGAGAAAAAGAAATGAAAGGAATGGAAAAATAAGAAAAAAATGGAATAAGAGAAAAATACTACTATGAACAATAAAACAAAGAAAAATACTGTAATAAAGAAAGAACAATGAATAATACAGCGAATACTGCAATACTACAATGAACAACAACAACAACAACAATAACAACAATAACTGGTTTTGTGGCTACACCTGTAATCTGAAGTATTTTAAAACCCAGAGAGAGAGAGAGAGAGAGAGAGAGAGAGAGAGAGAGAGAGAGAGAGAGAGAGAGTGGGGATTGAGATCCCATAGAAGTGTGATGGACGAGGAGTGATGCTGGCAATGGAAGAAAGTGAGAGAGTGAGCGAGTGAATGAGTGAGTGAGTGAGTGAGTGAGTGAGTGAGTGAGAGTGAGTGAGTGAGTAAGTGTAAGAAACAAGAACATGGCAGTATTCATCATGTTCAGAGAGAGAGAGAGAGAGAGAGAGAGAGTAGAGAGAGAGAGAGAGAGAGAGAGAGAGAGAGAGAGAGAGAGAGAGAGAGAGAGAGGAGAGACAGGTGACCAGGTAAAATCAATACTTTTAAAACTCATCTCAGGTCATCACTGAATTGAATAAACAGGTCAGCATGTATGAGAGAGAGAGAGAGAGAGAGAGAGAGAGAGAGAGAGAGAGAGAGAGAGAGAGAGAGAGAGAGAGAGAGAGAGAGAGAGAGAGAGAGAGAGAGAGAGAGAGAGAGAGAGAGAGAGAGAGAGAGAGAGAGAGAGAGAGAGAGAGAGAGAGAGAGAGAGAGAGAGAGAGAGAGAGAGAGAGAGAGAGAGAGAGAGAGAGAGAGAGAGAGAGAGAGAGAGAGAGAGAGAGAGAGAGAGAGAGAGAGAGAGAGAGAGAGAGAGAGAGAGAGAGAGAGTGAGCAGAAAAATGTAGAAAGAAGAATATAACAATAAAAGCGAGAAAAATGATAGAGAAAAAGAATGTAGAAGAAGGAAAGTATGGGAGGAAAACAGAGAGAAAAAAAAAGAAGCGACAAAATAAATGAAAAGCAAAAAGGATAAGTGAATATCAAATAACACAAGAACGGGAGGGAAATAGAAAAGAGAGAGAGAGAGAGAGAGAGAGAGAGAGAGAGAGAGAGAGAGAGAGAGAGAGAAAGAAAGAGAGGAAATGAAAGAAAAAAAACAGACGAACAAAAAGAGGAAGAGGAGGAAGAGGAGGAAGAAGAGGAGGAGGAGCAGGAGCAGGAGGAGGAGGAGGAGGAGGAGGAGGAGGAGGAAGTGGATGAAACGGAGTATTGAAAAAGAGGAATCGAGGAAAAACAAATGAAAAATAGACAGAAAAAAATGTAGAGAAAAGATATAAATTTGTAAAAATATCTCAAAAAACAAGAAAAAAAAATAAAAGTGGAAATGAAAACAGAGGAAAAAAGAAGAAAAAGGGAAAAAGAGACAGAGAAAGAAGAGAGACACAGAGAGAAAAAAAAAGAGACACAGGGAAGAGACACAGAAGGAAGAAGAGACACAGAGAGAATAAAAAGAGACACAAGGAAGAGACACAGAGAAAAAAGGAGAAAAAGAGACACAGAAAGAAAAAAAGACACTGAAGGAAGAGAGATAGAGAAAAAAAGAGACACAGAGGAAAGAGAGACAGAGAAAAAGAGACACAGAGGGAAGAAGAGACACAGAGAAAAAAAAAAGAGACACAGAAAAAGAAGAGAAAAAGGGAAGAAGAGACACTGAGAAAAAAAAGACACAGAGAAAAGAAGAGAAACAGAGGGAAGAGATAGAGAAAAAGAGAGAAAATGGAAGCAGAGACACATTATGAGACTGAGTTTATAAAAAGAATGTGAACTTCTCTCCCCCAAAAAAAAAATAAATAAGTAAGAAAAGGAGAGAAAGAAATCAGTTGAAATAAAACGAAAAACACACGATGGTAAAGAAAAAACAGAAAAAAGAATGACGAAAGTAATTAAGGTAAAGAAGAAGAAGAAGAAGAAGAAGAAGAAGAAGAAGAAGAAGAAGAAAGAAGAAGAAGAAGAAGAAGAAGAAGAAGAAGAAACAAGAAAAGAAGAAGAAGAAGAAGAAGAAGAAGAAGAAGAAGAAGAAGAAGAAGAAGAAGAAGAAAAACAAGAAGAGAAGAAGAAGAAGAAGAAGAAGAAGAAGAAGAAGAAGAAGAAGAAGAAGAAGAAGAAGAAGAAGAAACAAGAAAAGAAGAAGAAGAAGAAGAAGAAGAAGAAACAAGAAGAAGAAGAAGAAGAAGAAGAAGAAGAAGAAGAAGAAGAAGAAGAAGAAGAAGAAGAAAAAAGAAAAGAAGAAGAAGAAGAAGAAGAAGAAGAAGAAGAAGAAGAAGAAGAAGAAGAAGAAGAAGAAGAAGAAGAAGAGAATGAAATTACGTAATAAAACCAAAAAGAGAAATATAAAACACAAAGAAACACAAACAAAACTGAAAAGACACAAGAAAACGAGAAACAAAAGAAAGAAAGAAAGAAGGAATAAGAGAAAGAATGAAAACGAACACTTCCTTCACTTCCTTCACTGTCGAGGCACAAAAAATGAGTCAAATAGAAAGAAGAAAAAGGAATAAAAGACTGATTTCCTTCACTATCGTTGCCAAAAAAAAAAAAAAAGAAAAAAGGAATGTAAGGAAGAACGGAGGCTAACCTTTCTTTCACTTCCTTCATACTTCCTTCACTTCTTTCACTGTACAGCCAAAAAGATAAAAAAAGAAAGAAAGAAAGAATGAAAGGGAGAATGGAGGCCAAGTTTTGTTCACTTCCTTCACTGTTACGGCGCAAAAAATGAATAAAAAGAAAGAAGGAAGGAATGAAAAGGAATCAAGCCCCAGAAAATATAAAAAAGAAAGAATAAAAGAAAGAACAAAAAAAATGGAAAAAAGAGAGAAAGAGTAAGAGAAAGAATGAACGTCAACTTTTCCTTCACTTCATTCACTGTCTAGGAACAAAAAATGAATAAAAAGAAAGAAAGAATGAATGAATGAATGCAATACTTCCTTCACTGTCGGGGTCAAAAAATGTCAAAACAAAGAAAGAATAAGAGAAAGAACTCAACAAATGAAAAAAAAAGAGAAAGAATGCATACCAACTTTTCCTTCACTGCCTTCACTGTCTGGGCGCAAAAAATGGTTGAAAAAGCAGGTAGACACACGCACAATGAAGTCACCACGTCCGCCACGGTAATTAGCGCGCACAATTAAGAGTAATTAGGAGGCGTTAACGAGGAAGCGGGCAATCAGGCCAGGCACCGATTGATTACCTGCCACCAAATGTGTTCCTGATGGGCCGTCTGCCACCTCCCCCCTCCTCTCCCCCCCTTTCACCACTTCACCATCTTCACCATCATCATCTTCACCATCTTCATCATGTTCATCATCCTTCACCGTCACCATTGTTATTATTACCATCACTACTAACACTGCCTTCCTTCTCCTCCCCCCTTTCACCATCTTCACCGTCATCACCTTCATTTTCACCATCATCATCATCTTCACCAAGTTCACCATCATCTGCCTTCACTGTTATTATCGTTGTTATCTTTCTGACTACCAATCTATCTGCCATTTTCTCTCCCTCCCCCCCCCCCCCTTCACCACTTCATCATCATTACCATCTTCACCATCTTCACAATCATCTCTCTCCTTTCACCATCGCTGTCACTATCATTATCACTATCGTTGTTATCTCTTTGACTACAATGCTGTCTGTCATCTCCTATCCCCTCCACCACTTCATCACTTCACCATCATCACCATCACCTGCCTCTTAAATGTCACTATCTTTATCACTAGACTTATCAATATCATCATTATTTTTGTTATCTCTGACTACCATGCTGCCTGCCACCTCCCCACCTCCCTTTTCACAATCATCTTCCTTCACCATCCTCACCATCACCTGCCTTCACTGTCACTATTCCCATCACTGCCATTATCAATATCATCACTGTCATTTTTATCTTTCTGACTGCCATGCTGCCTGTCTGCTCCTCCCCTCTCACCACTTCTCCACCATCTCTCTCCATCACCATCATTATCACCATTAACACTATCACCATCAATACCACTTACCATCATTATTGTAACCTTTATGACTACCACGCTGCCTGCCACCTCCTTGCCCCTCCCTCTTCACCATTATCTTCACCATCACTCTCACCATTACCTCCTTCACTATCACCACCACTACTATCACTATCATTACCAATACTATTCCTATCTTCATTATCGTTGTTACTCTTATCATCATCACTATCACACTATCGCCATTATCATCTTCACTATCATAGCCATTTACATTACCATTATCATAATAACATCCATGGCATCACTGTTGTTGTTACTTCTATCACCATCACTATCACCATCACTATCACCATCACTATCACCATCATCATCACCATTTTTAACCCTCACATGTCCCTCTCCTCTCTCCTCCCCTCTTCTCCCTTCTCCCCTCCTCCTCCTTCTCTTCTCCCCTCTCCCCCTCTCCTCCTCTCTTCCTCCCTCTCCACTTCTCTTCCCTTCTCCCCAATGTCGTTTCCCTCGCCTCTCACTCATTCTTTCCCCTTCCTTCCCCTCGCTCTGATCTCTCTCTCTCTCTCTCTCTCTCTCTCTCTCTCTCTCTCTCTCTCTCTGCTTCCTAATCTTTCCTCTTTTTTTTCAGAGCTTTCCTCTCCCTCTTCATCTCCATTCCTCCTTCCTCTCAACCTCTGTCTCTCCATCCTCCCCTCTTCTTCTTCCTCCTCTTCTTCCTTCTCCTCCTCCTCCTTCTACTCTCCCTCTTGATATCTTCCAGCTCTCCCCCACCACCACTTTGAATATACAGTCAGGCTCCCTCTCCTTCTCTCTCTCTCTCTCTCTCTCTCTCTCTCTCTCTCTCTCTCTCTCTCTTGTCCAAGCACGACACAACACGACTGATTCCTTACTGAATATTCCTGGCAAACTCTGACACTGCTCTCTCTCTCTCTCTCTCTCTCTCTCTCTCTCTCTCTCTCTCTCTCTCTCTCTCTCTCTCTCTCTCTCACACACACACACACACACACACACACACACACACACACACACACACCTGAGGAGGGAGGCCCACTGGTATATACAATGGAAGCAGTAAGAGTAGTGGCAGTACTAGTACATGCCAGTATACACACACACACACACACACACACACACACACACACACACACAGAGAGAGAGAGAGAGAGAGAGAGAGAGAGAGAGAGAGAGAGAGAGAGAGAGAGAGAGAGAGAGAGAGAGAGAGAGAGAGAGAGAGGAGACAAACTGACGAAATGGAGAGAAAAGTGAATGTAGATAAAGAAATAAATGCTGCCGAGAGAGAGAGAGAGAGAGAGAGAGAGAGAGAGAGAGAGAGAGAGAGAGAGACGGGACAAAACCTTCCCCCTCTCGATCCGTATTTACTTTAGTTGTGCGTCTGTTTACTAGTGTCTAAGCCGTGATTGGGCAGTTCATCCACACCAAGCCAGCCAACCAGCCAGCCAGCGAGGGACGAGGAGAGGCGGGAGCAGCAGGCGGGAGACCAACACAAAGGAACGCAAAGGAGGAACAACTAGCCGTAACCACCAATAACTTAACCTAACCAGCAGCAGACTTGTTCTAATGTGCTGATGGGGAATATACTCGTAGTTAACCTCTTCAGTAGCATGACACTTTTTTTTCATATTCATTCTTTTATTCCTCTTAGTATTTGGTGATCTTATGCAGCTTCAGAAAGTTGTGTGGGGGGTTAAAATAGTGAAGACCTTGGCCATCAATCCTCTAATGTTAATGAAATGGTCTTATCACTCCCAAACCTCGTCTTTCATATTCATTCCGCTTACCATTTGGTGATTTTATGCAGCTTCGGAAATTTATGTGGGGATTAGAATAGTGAAGACTGGCCACTAATCTTCTGACCTCCATAAACCCTTCCTAATGTCAATAAAATCATCTAATCACACCCAAAGCTCATAATAAAAATGCGTTCCAGTAATGAAGGGGTTAAACATACTCGAAGGAAAGGGGATAGTACTAATAAAGATTCCTCCTCACCAACCCCCGTCCCTTCACACAGATCTGGCAGGGAAAGAAAGGATTAGCATGCACAAGCCCTCCTACATAAAAGAAAAACTGCATGGGGAAGCTGCATGGAAGTTTTGTATAGGAAAGATAGAGACATACTACCGATATTGTCACTTTTATCTCTGTTCGCCAACCAGCAACACATCAGACTAATCGCTCGTCATAAGTAGACCCCCCCAAAAACACCATGAGAATAAGTGGGCCAGCTTTTATTGATTTATAGTATTAATTTATAGTGTTAATTTAGACAGGTACAGCATCTTAGTACTGGTTTAGAGTTCAGTTACTGGTCCAATCTGCTTTTAATCCCCTTCAGTACTGGGACTCTTTTTTACCTTGAGATTTATGTACGGTTAGACCATTTTATTTATTGACATTACGAAGGGTCTACGGGGGTCAAGAGATTAATGGCCACAGTCTTCACTATTTTAATCGCCCACATAAGTTTATGAAGGAATATGGAAACACGTCATGCTACTAAAGGGATTGAAATTATAAATGTGTGTCATCCCCAATATTAGAAAAGTGAAGAGTTCCTAATGTTAATGAGACAACTAAAGAGGAGATTGTTTTCAGTTGACGCGGATCATTTACCAATAATCCTGATGTTGTTTAGTTTTCCTACATACAATTGATCAGCTGTAAAGGGAACGTCCATATTGACATTATCTAGGCCATTAAACACCTCAAACACTCAAATCACATATGACTTCCTCCTTTTCGAACCATCTCAATTTGTGTCCAGTCTTTACATACAGTCACAGGTTTCGAGTGGAGTTTAATCCTTCAGTACTGGAACGCAATTTTACCATGAGTTTTGGGTGTGATTAGACGATTTTATTTATATTAGGAGGGTCTATGGAGGTCAAAATATTTATGGCCACAGTCTTTACTATTTTAATCCTCACATAAGTTTCTGAAGCGTTATAAAATCGATAAATAGTAACCAGAATGAACATGAAAACGCGCCCTGGTACTGAAAGGATTAAACACCTCAAACACTCCAATCACAACTGGCATTCTCCTTTTAGAACCGTTTTGAATGAAGTTTAACCTCATCATTACTGGGACACATTTTTACCAGGAGTTTTGGATGTGATTAAACGATTTTACTTACATTAGGAAGGGTCTATTGGGGTCAGAAGATTAATGGACACAGTCTTCACTATTGTAATCCCCCACGTAAGTTTCTGAAGCTGTATAAAATCACCAAACACTAACCAGGATAAATATGTAAACATGTCCTGGTAGTGAAGAAATAAA
>NC_059302.1:21830922-21833422 GCF_017591435.1 Portunus trituberculatus | reverse complement strand
CTTTAACACCTTAACACTATTACCACTATTACTACATATGTACAAATCCGAGGGGTCACTATATGTGTTTTCTACATAGTGTGCCAGAGAGGGACATTTTACTCGAATGTTATGAAGCATTGTTTTTCTGTTAATAGTGTTGAAAGCGTTTTTGGCGTCCACTAATAACACCGCTTCACAATTGTCTTCACTGAATATTTCCCTCATAGCGTGGATGGCGGCTTCCTCCTGCCTGCTGTCCTGCACACACTTGCAGGTTCCCCGCTGCCCTCCTCACGTCGTCCTTGACCACCGTCATGACGCATTTACCCACGATGCGTCTTATCACCTCGCCGATGCCAATTGGTCTGCATCCCGGCTTTTTGTCCAGCGGGATTAATCGGCATGCGGTGAGAGCCTCGACGTGGTGACAATTTGTGGTGGCAAGCTTCCTCGCCAGTGCTGCCAGGGCGCCGCATAGGTCGTTAGCGGCACTGCCACAGAGTGCGCCGCTCAACAGGCGACGCCACCCTCTAGCGTCTAGTCCTGAGGGACCAGCACTGCCGTGTGTCTGGAGAGACTTCTTCCAGATCATCTCTCCAGTTATCACCTCGTAGATGACATCATTGGGCTTGCGGAAAGGCCCCTGCATCCTGAGGCCCTCTTCGTCACTGGGGGGAGGATGTTTTTCCTTCAGCAGGTGGATGGTTTCCTGGTGAGGGCAACACACCACCTGACTGCTGTTCATTAAGTGCCCGCAGAGCCTTGGACACCTGTCCTTGCCGCATATTGCCAGCGAAATTACGGGCTTTGTCTTCCTGCCTTTGTTGGTTTCCTGATGGTCTTGGCAGCCTCTTCTGGATGGCTCGGGCTTCCTCCAGGAGCTCATCCAGTTGGTTGTTCTGCCATAGACCCACTCTTCTTGCGACGGCTTTCACGTTTTCCGCCACCTTCGCATTCCTATGTGTCTTTTGAAAGAAGAGTTTTGGCAGTGTGAAGAATAATTTCATCGCATACGGTGCGAGGGGTGACTCTTGTAAGTAATTGTTGAGGAGGATGACCATCTCTTGTACAATTTTGTTGGTGGCTGCACACTTTGGTGGATCGAACAGATGACATGTAGACCACCCAGCTAATTCTATGTAAGTGTTGTTCACCCACATGGTTGTTTCTTCTTCTGTTAGTCCTTTCCAGACTAAGTTTCTCCTCCCGTTTGTATGTCTCGCGGCGTACACGTTGTGTTGCGGTAGCGATGGGGTGTGTTGTGACGGTGTTGATGGCAGGGCAGCCTCCCCTCCCATCTCTGTCTCCATCGTTCGCTCCTGTTCCTCATCCTGCTGGGATTCCTGGCTGTCCCCCGGCTCCTCCTCCCTCTCCCTGCCCTGGTGGTCACGTCCCAGGGGGTTTTGGCATCCATCTCCTTTCTACAATTTATACACTTTTTGTTTTGTCTCACACATTGACAATTAACACATCTGTGTTCCTCTTTGTACACTGACAACATCTTCTTTGTGCAGGTGGGTTAGACATTGTATTAATAACATGACATTATTAGAAAGAGAGAGAGCGAGAGAGAGAGAGTGAAGGAGGGAGGGAGGGAAGAGGTAGGAGGGAGGAGTGAGAGAGAAGGGAAGCAGGGGAGAGGGAGGGTAAAGGAGGGGTAGGAGGGAAGGGGGATAGGGAAGGAAAGTGACAACAGAGAGAGAGAGAGAGAGAGAGAGAGAGAGAGAGAGAGAGAGAGAGAGAGAGGGAGGAGGGAGGGTAGGGGAAGAGGTAGGAGGGAGGAGGGAGAGAGAAGGAAGCAGGGGAGAGGGAGGGAAGGAGGAGGAGGAAATAGGGAAGGAAAGTGACAAAGTGACAACAGAGAGAGAGAGAGAGAGAGAGAGAGAGAGAGAGAGAGAGAGAGAGAGAGAGAGAGAGAGAGAGAGAGAGAGAGAGAGATGAGGGAGGAGGGCGAGAGAGATAGGGAGAGAGAAGGAAGGAAGGAGGAGGGATGGTAGAGGGAGAGGTAGGAGGGAGGAGGAGTATGGGAGGGGGAGGCGACAACAGAGAGAGAGAGAGAGAGAGAGAGAGAGGAGAAGGAAGGAGGGAGGGAGGGTAGAGGAGGAGGAATAGGGAGGGAGGAGAGAGAGAGAGAGAGAGAGAGAGAGAGAGAGAGAGAGAGAGAGAGAGAGAGAGAGAGAGAGAGAGAGAGAGAGAGAGAGAGAGAGAGAGAGAGAGAGAGAGAGAGAGAGAGAGAGAGAGAGAGAGAGAGAGAGAGAGAGAGAGAAACATTTATGGTAAATATGGGACTTAGATATGTATTACAGGCACTTTACTCAATATTCCCTACAATGTTTAGCGGCAGTAGTAGTGGCAACAGCAGTCTTAGGAGTACCGTTACAACAGTTAAAGAGTGATAGTATATTACTACTGAAAATTTAATGAAGATCTGTACTTTTGGGTACTCACGTGGTGTGCATGGCTCCAATAAAATCAAACAGAAAGATTTATACCTAGTATTATAACAGAGATATCAGTC
>NC_059302.1:21818422-21820922 GCF_017591435.1 Portunus trituberculatus | reverse complement strand
CACCAGAAGATAAGCCTGTGTTGCCATTTAGTTAGGTAAGAATCATGTCAAGACAGGTAAGTGGATGTGCGTACTATTTAGTGAAGCAATAAGGGATAGAGTCATTATCAATCAAAGGCTCAAACCCCTTCACTACCAGGACATTTCCATATTCATTCTGCTTCCTAGTTAATGATTTTATATACCTTCAGAAACCTATGTGGGTTTCAAGATAGTGAAGACTTTGGCCATTAATATTACCACCTCCATAGACCCTTTCTAATGTCAATAAAATGGTCTAATCACACACAAAACTCAAGGTAGAAATGTGTCCCACAACTGAGGGGGTTACAAGGAAAACTGTCTTGAAAACCCGGCTGGTTGGCTCTGTGGCCTTGGTAAATTGTTATAGTGAGAGGGGAAGGCGTTTCTGAACACAGGCGAAAGAGTTAACATCACGTTCAGAAGTAAGAGAGAGAGAGAGAGAGAGAGAGAGAGAGAGAGAGAGAGAGAGAGAGAGAGAGAGAGAGAGAGAGAGAGTGTGTGTGTGTGTGTGTGTGTATGTGTGTATGTGTGTGTGTGTCGTGGTAAATCTATTTGTGCAGTATTATTTCATGTGTTCCCAGCTGACGAGTACAGTTTGTCCCGAGGGCGCCGCTCACCACGAAAGAATTAAGCCACTGGAGTTATTCTGACCACTCCTACCACTTCATAACAAAAGGATTATGATAAGCGTCGCGGCTACATTTCGCTCTTACGTTTTTGCCTATTTTAATTATTCACTTGTCAGATTAGATTGCCCATTTGTGCTTTAGTGGGAAAATGATTGTTGTTGCTATTTTATTCTATTTATCTATTTGTCATGATTTTTTTTTTCTTATTTTTAGATCAGGTTGTTTATTTGTGCTTCAGTAGGAAAATTTTTGTTGTTGTTGTTATCTTATTTTATCTATTTGCCTGTCATGTGGTTTTTTTTTTCTTCTCTTTTCAGATTAGATTGCTTATTTGTTGTGGGAGAATGGTTGTTGTTGTTGTTGTTGTTGTCATCACTATCATTATAGCTATCCATAAAAAAAAAAGCAAGAACAAAGCATTAAATATATGGCAGTTTTGTAAGGAAAGACCGAATCATAAGGAAGGAACACAAGGCACTTAAAACGGAGATCAAGTACAAGAACAACACAACACAACAAGAAAACAACAACAATACAACAACACAACAGCACAACAACACCACAACAACAGAACAACAACAACAACACAACAAGAACACAACCGCACAACAACACCACAACAACACAACAGCACAACAACACCACAACACCACAACAACAGAACAACAACACAACAAGAACACAACAACAACAACACCACAACAACAACACCACAACAACAACAGAACAACAACAACACAATAACACAACAAGAACACAACAACCACACAACAACACCACAACAACACCACAACAACAACACCACAACAGCACAGCAATAGCAAAACAACAGCACCACAACAAGAGCAGAATAGCACAACACGACAGCTTAGCCAGCCCTTCAACCCTTCAAGAGACACAATACAGACTTATCGATAACAAGGCAATGCTAATGAAGACAACAATATCTCAACATGTGTATGAGAAGCTTTATTCCTTTATCAACAAAAAAAAGAAAAAAACTATTCTCCCTCACAGACCACGAGGATTATTTTTCAAGAGTCAACCACCTTTTAGGAAATACAAGACAAAAACAACACTTTGCTAATACAGACACCTCGTCGCTCGCCACAACACAACATTTTCTCTACACTACACTGCCACCACAAACTCTCTCGCTACAACCGCACGCTATGGCTCGTATTATCAAACACTCCTGTGCTTCACCTCCATTATTTCAAAAGGTTTCATCTAAATCTACACGAGTTCTTTAGCTATTTTTACCTTTCTAGAGGCAGAGTGAGAAGATTTCTACATTATTAACAGGAAAAACACCCTTGAAAATTTCGCCAGTCAACTCTGTGGCCTTGGAAAACATTCGTGGTGAGAGAGCAAAGCGTTTTTAAACACTGACCTGCGCCATTTTCAGAAACGCTTCCCTGTCTCACATGGGACCATTTTCAAAGACCACTGAGACGATTAGCCGAGTCCTAAAGAGTATTTGTCATGTTAATAATGCAGGAAACTTATTAACATGTCACTAGAATTATAGAAACATCCTTAAAAACCCGTGTCACTTCAACTAGAGCCCTTTGAAAATAGTGAAGGTGCGGCGCGAAAGTGTTTCAGAATATGGACCTATAGTCAACACAACGCTACATACACGAGAACGTACGAGGTTTCCACTGACTCAAATGTACTTAATCCACACAAAAAAACAACAACGAATTTCTCCTCCCTGACTAAGACGTTCCCTTGAGATCGTCGCACCCCAACAAACAACACCCACGACACCTTGGAGACACGCTGACAAACTCCTAGCAACGCCTTCCTTCTCCTTCTCTTATTCTTCCTTCTCTTCTCTACTA
>NC_059302.1:21788422-21810922 GCF_017591435.1 Portunus trituberculatus | reverse complement strand
TGGTGCGGGTGGTGGCCTCGTCCTGAGCCACGCCCACTTCCAGCTGTGTCAGTACAGCGTGATGATCAGAGCTGCCCACGAGCCCCAGCTGATGACACTGAAGCTTGTCCTCCTGGTAGTCTGAGATGACAGGGTCTAATGTCCCTCCTCGTTCATGTGTGGGGAAGGTGACATGATCTGTCAGACCCTGCACCTCCAGGAGATTCTCGTAGGCGTCTCTTTCCAGGTGGTGATTGAGATCCCCCACAATCAGCACGTGGCTGCAGCTGTGTGCCATCATCAGGTTGTCTAAAGTCTCAGTCAGGTACAGGAGTGAGTCAGGCCCTTGTCGCGGGGGGCGATACAGGGCACACAGTAGGAGGGCTGAGCGGTCTGCCAGCGTTACTCGGAAGTACATCATCTCCATCAGTGGAGGCGTGTCTATGTCGAGTAGCTGGGCCTGCATTCCTTCCTTGAAGCAGACAGCCACTCCACCTCCTGTTCGCTCCTGTCGGTCCCTCCTCACCCAGTGGGTGAAGCCCTGCATCCTGCCATACGTGGGCTCCACCTCACTGTTCAGCCATGTCTCTGTCACCACAACAACGTCTGCATTGTGTCGTTGCACACAGTTGTGGTATAAGTCTGCAAGGTTAGTCCGGAGACCACGGACGTTGCTAGAGACGACCTTTAGTTGGCGGCGGGGCAAGCTGGCTGTACCATGGTGAGGGATGGTAGTGAGCGAGGCCTGCTAGTCCGAGGTGGTGGTTAGGGTCCGCGGCCGACTGCTGGTACTGGTGAAGAGGAGTGGTCCACTGCCGCCCCTGGCTCTGATTCCAGATACCAGGCTGAGGAAGGAGTGGGCGAGGTTGTGGTAAGGACTGAAATGAAGTGAGGTGGTGGGCGGGCTGAGGCGCTGCAGGTGGGAAGGGTGTGGCTGTGTGTCTTTCCACCGTAAGGAGCCGCTGTAGGAGACGCTCTTGACGTAAATCGTCAGTTCTGGCGTGGCAAGTAGCAGAAGTGTGTCCTTTCCGTGAGCAGTACTCACACACTTTTGCCTTGGCTCGCTTTTGTGTCTGCTTGGTGGCCTGGTGAGTCCTCAGTCCTTCGCTGGACACCTTCCTCGCGTCCTGCTGCACTTCCTCTCTCTCTCTCTCTCTCTGTCTTATCGATAATGACATACTTGATTCACACTTCTCCTTTCATTCCTTCCTTCATTCCAGCTTTATTTCCCTTTTATTTTCCTCCTCCTGTCGAATTAAACTGCCGGAGGACTTTGATGGAGAAGAGATGGACGTTACGAGAGAGAGAGAGAGAGAGAGAGAGACGATGGAAAGGTGCAAATCTAATAAATCTAATGGGTAGGAGTGAAGCAGACGAGCAGCAGACAGAGGTGAGTTGGAAAGAGAATGTTGAGGAAGATTAACTTAATAGCTGAGGTTGATGTGAGAGTTCTAACCTAACCTAACCTAACTTAACCCAACCTAGCCTAATCTAAGTGTCCATACTGCAAGCTTTGATGTTTAGTGAGCAAGAGTTGAGCACTGATGAAGCGAAGAAAGTTGTGCTAAGCTGTCAATAAATGTGTTATGAAGTAGTGACATGAAAAGAATAAAAACTTCAATTTACGTTCTTTAAAGTTTGGCTGTCTTAACTTCTTCAGTATTGGGACGCATCTTTACCATGAGTTTTGGGTGTGATTAGACGATTTTATTGATATTAGGAAGAGTCTATGGGAGGGAGGGGCAGAAGATTAATGGCCAGAGTTAGTCACTATTTTAATCCCAACATAAGTCTTTGAAGCTGTGTAAAATCACCAAAGAGTAAGCAGAATGAATATGGAAACGCGTTATGATACTGAAGAGGTTAACTAACTCTGACTGTCCCTTGTATAAATTAGTGGAGTTTGATTTTAGATAGTGTTTGCAGGATTGTATTGTCTATTTAACTGTGATTCTGTACTACCAAACATAAAGAAACAAAAAGAAAAGCCTTCATAGCACGACTTTTCATCACTGCAGTCCTTGAAAACATTCCTAATTAAAGATTGAAACACTGAAAAAAATAATGGTCTTGAATTTAAGTCACGTGGGATTTTAGTAATTACTTGGCCACACAATGATTTACAGCCATTAATTATAGCCGTCCGTTAGCTGTCGCGTCAGCTTGTCCTTACCTACCATAAAAAAATTCCCTATCTTTCCTGTGTTAAGAGCCCAGGGTGAGGTGTCTTACTGAAAGCCTCTCTTAACCCCTTAAGTACAATGACGTGTCTCTATATTCATTCTGCTTACTATTTGGTGATTTTAGACACATTCAGAAACTTATGTGAGGGGATTAAAATAGTGAAGACTGTGGCCATTAATCTTCTGACCTCCATAGACCCTTCCTAATATCAATAAAATGGTCTAATCGTACACAGATCGCAAGGTAAAAATGTGTCTCAGTATTGAAGAGGTTAAGTCCAGGTACATTAAGTTCCAACCACCCCATTATCTGCTGCCTCATTCACTCTACTGTAAGACTCCACAAGCTTGTCCGGAGTGACTTCCCCTTGGTAAACTCGCGAATCCTTTATTGATTCAACTGTAACTAGTATGGCTGACTGGCTGGTAGTTGGACGTTACCGTTTTATCTCATGTCTTCATTTATCTCTTCAGTACTGGGACGCATTTTTACCACGAGTTTTGGCTATGATTAGACGATTTTATTCATATTAGGAAAGGTCTGTGGAGGAAGGAAGATTAATGGCCAGAGTCTTCACTATTTCAATCCCCCACGAGTTTCTAAAGTTGTATAAAATCGCCAAATGGTAACCAGAATGAATATGAAAACGTGTCATGGTATTGAAGAGGTTAAAAACGAGAATGTTCGCCTCCACATTACCAGCGCCACTCCTCAGGCTAATGACTTCCTAAAGTATTAACCAGCAGCTCATGTGCACTGATGATAGCTTTCCATCTCTTTTAGTATGCTGGGATATATTTCATCTGGTCATGGTGATTCAAACATTTTCTGCTAATTCATTTCCTGTTCCACTCTCACCTTGATTATGGAAAGATTTATCGGTTTATTATTTTTTTTGTAAATCTACTCACTTTCCATAAATTCCTGTTTGTTTTCTTAACTGATAGCAGAATCTTGTTAAACTCTTCCAATATCTAACTACGTAACTCTCCACCAGGTGTCGTTAACTCCTTCAGTACTGAGACTGTTTTATCATGAGTTTTGGGTACGATTAGATGATTTTACTTACATTAGGAAGGATCTATGAAGGTCACAAGATTAATGGTCAGAGTCTTCACCATTTTAATCCCAAACATAAGTTTATGAAGCTGTATGAAATCACCAAATAGTAAGTAGAGTGAATGAAAATGCGTACTCTTTTCTTCCTTTTATGCACCTGAAAATAAGGACAAAACGTGTGACTGTCTAGAAAGCCACGTACAAACTTTACCACCTGGAAAACCGAAGAGCAAGAGAACATTCTGCCCTGAAATCACTACGCCACGTGCTAAAATTACATAAGAAAAACCCGTGACTACCATGACTGTTCTAAAATCAGGAGGGGTCTTTCTCTCAGTAAATCCAGCACCACTATTTACACACACTCTCAGCACAGCTTGGAGTGAGGCAAGGCAGAAAAGCAGCCGTTCCCAGCCAGACGAAAGTTGCTAATAATGGCCTGATGTTAACTGTAGCAAATTAATGTGAGTATTTTCGTTCTAGTCTGTGATGTTAATTAATAATGTACATCCACGGCCAGTATTCTGAGGGAAGGAAAAAAAAAATGACAGTTATCAAGTTTGGCAGCCTCTGTGTGTGTGTGTGTGTGTGTGTGTGTGTGTGTGTGTGTGTGTGTGTGTGTGTGTGTGTGTGTGTGTGTGTGTGTGTGTGTGTGTGTGTGTGTGTGTGTGTGTGTGTTTGCTTCATTGACGTGAATTTATCTTTGTGTAGTGTGATTTACATGTTAACAGGAAGAGAAGTGAGGATAGAGAAACAAAGAACAAAAGTGTGTGTGTGTGTGTGTGTGTGTGTGTGTGTGTGTGTGTGTGTGTGTGTGTGTGTGTGTGTGTGTGTGTGTGTGTGTGTGTGTGTGTGTGTGTGTGTGTGTGTGTGTGTGTGTGTGTGTGAGAAAAAACAATAACGCGTGTGAGTGGGGAGAGTAGGATAGTAAGACTGGAGAGAGAGAGAGAGAGAGAGAGAGAGAGAGAGAGAGAGAGAGAGAGAGAGAGAGAGAGAGAGAGAGAGAGAGAGAGAGAGGAAAATGGCTGAGTGGGTTCGGAAGAAGTGATACAAGACTGAAGGAGAGAATGATTGCAACCTAAATTTATGAGAAAAAGAAAAGAGAAATAAAAAAAAAGATTATAATTCAAACATTTTTTCCTATTTATAATTTTCACTCAAAATAAAATTATATTAAAAAAAAACATAATGGGGAGACAAACATCAAATGATTAAGTTTTCTTGTTACGAAGAGGAAAATAAAGCGAGGGAAAATAAAGTGAGGGAAAATAAAGTGAGGGAAATTAAGTGAGGGATAATAAAGTGAGGGAAAATTAGGTGAGGGAAAATAAAGTGAGGGAAAATAAAGTGAGGAAAAATAAAGTGAGGGAAAATAAAGCGAGGGAAAATAAAGTGAAGGAAAATAAAGTGAGGAAAATTAAGTGAGGGAAAATAAAGTGAGGGAAAATAAAGTGAGGGATAATAAAATGAGGGAAAATAAAGCGAGGGAAAATAAAGCGAGGGAAAACAAAATGAGGGAAATAAAGTGAGGGAAAATAAATAAGATACATAGAGCAAACCTTCCTTGATATTCTTTTTTTCTAATTTAAGGGCAATTGAAGGTTAAAAAAGGTCCACTTGAAAAAAAGGCCTACTTGAAATAAAGGCCCACTTGAAAAAAAGGCTCACATGAAAAAAAGGCCTACTTGAAAAAAAAAAGCCCACATGAAAAGACCCACTTGAAAAAAAGCCCCGTTTGAAATAAAGGCCTACTTGAAAGAAAAGGCCCACTTGAGAAAAAGCCCCCACTAGAAAAAAAAGGCCCTCTTGAAAAATAATAGAGTTCTCTTTAATGCTTCTGGGAAAACATTAAAGGAGTTTCTCAGGTGGGTTAGAAATACTTTGAGCCTTTAATCGTGAAGGTGTGGGGCAGGTAGGCCAGTCCCGGCGCTGCGTGTGTTTCTAATTGGCCCTCATTAGCATCGGAAATAAAGGTGGTGGTCGTAGTTAACCTTCTGGCTGATCTTCCTCTCTTAAGACTGTAATCACTTTTCTCTTTCCATGTGCCGAGAATACTGGCCAAGAGTGAGCACTTACGCAGGTCATCTTCAGGCAGTTTGGGGTGTGGGAAAGGGTTGGGTTTGATGCCTATCGACTGTACAAGGGTTATTAAGGCAGACATGTCAGCTTGTGGCCAATCCTTAGCTGGGGTTGAAGAGAAAGCACCACCAATCTCACCAAGCAACTGCCGTGGGTCAGGATCGAACGAGCTGACCACTTTGCCACTGAGCTACCCAGCCTACACACACACACACACACACACACACACACACACACACACACACACACACACACACACACACACACACACACACACACACACACAGATAAATCAATAAAGCCCATTTAACTTACCGCTCCTAAATAGTGATAAAAAGAAAAAAAAGACAAAGTCAACTGTCCAAAGCAGACTTAGAGTAAAGGCGCCAGTGACGGCAGGAGACATCAGGTTGACAGGCATCTGCGAGCTTTAAGTGACATTAACTTTACTTCCGCTCCGTGGCGTCACACACACAGCTACTCCAATAAAGCAAACGAGAGTGGTGTTGTCATTACCGAGCTGACAAAGAGTTCAATCCTCACACACAGCATTACGTTAACATTTCATGGCGGGTGATGTACTGCTGCTGCTGTTGCTGCTACTGTTGCTGTTGCTGCTGCTGCTGCTGTTGGCTTTGGTCCCTCACGTAAAGATGGTTCTCGTGTTGACGTTTAGAAAAGTCAATTTACGATTTTATAAGCACCTAATCTTCTCCAATTGGATTTGGCCGCGCCCCGCTGCACAGTTCGGCAAAAAATGTGAGGCTACTGGTGACTCTAAGTCCGGAATCCTTCTAAATCTTGTGCCGATACGTCCACCTGTGCTGGACGCGTTTCATATGCACGGGAATCGGAACCGAATATTCGCTTACTACATCATGCATATATTTTCCGTCATTTCCGCATCACACGATAAATGAGTTTTGCATACATTTGTGCCCGCCGTGTCATTTCCCCTGCCGTCCAATCGCAGCAGTACACGCCGGTAACGAAGCCGAGGGAGGCACCAGGCGAATATTAACACGCCGCACAATCCTCTTACGTGATCAGCGGCCGGAGGCGTAGCAGCCCCGCGAGACGCACCGCTGAAAGAGTTGTGGTGACGGCAAAGGTTTCCATCAGGAGTATTCTTTGCTTCCGCCACCTGCCTACCCAGAGAGAGAGAGAGAGAGAGAGAGAGAGGCCCGTATTCTCAAACTTTTCTGTGCTTCACCTCCACTATTTCAATAAGATTTATTTAAATTTACACGAGTTTTAAGGTGTTTTTACGGTTTTAGAAGCAAAGTGACAAGATTTCTACATTATCAACTGTAGAAACACTCTTGAATATCATCTCTGTGGCCTTGGAAAATAGTTGTGGTGAGAGAGCATAGCGTTTCTGAATACTGACCTAGAGGGGGGGGGGAGGGAGCTTACCTGTAGACACGGTGGCTAGTCTGCTGATGACTGTGCCTGTGGGGTTGGTGGCCTTGCAGCGGTAGGAGGCGTGTGGGGCGTGGGCCGAGCCTCGAGTCGCGGGGGAGAGCCACAGGGAGCCGTCACTCAGCACCTCTCTGCCAAGGAGGGAAGGAGAGATGGGGTGAGTTAGTGTGCTATGGTGAAAGGGAAAGATTACAGGAGTGAGATATGTGTGTGTGTGTGTGTGTGTGTGTTCGGTAGGATTGAGGATAAGAGTTTTGGAGTGAGTGCGTTCCAAATAATCGGATGAGAGTAAGAGGAGTGAGTGTGTTGGGGCGAAGCGAGACAGTAAGAGCGGCGTCTGTTACAATTACCGTGGTTAGGAAAAAAAATATATATTAAGACATTTCAAGATATTAATCCCTTTTTCTTGGCCAACTCGAACCTGCAAGGGAACTGGCAACATAGTGGGGGCCAGCCTTCCCCTCTTACACATACAAAATGAAAGGGAGGGATAGATGAGAGGGGAAGTGTGAGTGTGTAAGGTCTGCGCTGGGTGTGAAAGATTAGTGATGAGTGTGTAAGGTCTGCGCTAGGGGTGACTGTGAGAGAGAGAGAGAGAGAGAGAGAGAGAGAGAGTGTGTGTGTGTGTGTGTGTGTGTGTGTGTGTGTGTGTGTGTGTGTGTGGTGATGGAGGAAAGGGAGACAGGGCGAGTTGTGTGCGGAGAGGGGGAAAAGGGGAGGAAAACTGTTGAGGTAAGTGAGGGGAGGGATTGGGTGGGGTGGCTGAGGGGAAGGGGAGGGTGGAGGAGTGATTTTGACGTTAACTTGATAGATTATATATTCCTTTCGATTTTACGTTCCTTACACACACACACACACACACACACACACACACACACACACACAGAGAGAGAGAGAGAGAGAGAGAGAGAGAGAGAGAGAGAGAGAGAGAGAGAGAGAGAGAGAGAGATTGATTGATTAGATTTGTTTGGTCATTTTGCTACATTGATATACTCTCCATAGAAAACGACTAAAGGCAAGGTCCAAAGAGCCGAAGCTTCAGGAGGATCTGTAAACTAGTACGTACTGTGGCAGACACAAGGGACGCTTTACGGCCACTCTATGGCAGCGTTGGAAATTAATAGTTACAACAAACAGTAAATATTAACAAATAAAGTAAACAAATAATACACGTTCATATGTACAATGAGAATAATAATAATAATAATAATAATAATAATAATAATAATAATAATAAAAAGCATAGAGTATAGTAGAGAGAGAGAGAGAGAGAGAGAGAGAGAGAGAGAGAGAGAGAGAGAGAGAGAGAGAGAGAGTGTGTGTTATTTCCATTTCACAACAGTTCTCAAGTTACATCAGATAATCTCCGTGCAACAGTCATAAACAAATAAGTTATCACGTCATTTGAAACTGGTGAAATCAATCCAGTAATTAAAAAAAAAAGAGACAAAACTTCAGCGCCCTTTTATAAGCAGACACTTCGGTGCTTTTCATTTGACTGATAATGACGGCGTGACACATTTTACCTTGAATAAACTGGAATGATTATACTCACCAGAAAAATTCAACTATCTATCAGTCAGTCAGTCAGTCAGTCAGTCAGTCAGTCAGTCAGTCAGTCAGTCAGTCAGTTAGTTAGTTAGTTAGTCAGTCAGTCAGTTAGTCAGTCAGTCAGTCAGTCAGTCAGTCAGTAAGTCAGTCAGTTAGTTAGTTAGTTAGTTAGTTAGTTAGTTAGTTAGTTAGTTAGTTAGTTAGTCAATCAGTCAGTCAGTCAGTCATTCAATCAGTCAGTCAGTCAGTCATTCAGTTAGTTAGTTAGTTAGTTAGTTAGTCAATCAATCAGTCAGTCAGTCAGTCAGTCAGTCAGTCAGTTAGTTAGTTAGTTAGTTAGTTAGTTAGTTAGTTAGTTAGTTAGTCAGTCAGTCAGTCAGTCAGTCAGTTAGTTAGTTAGTTAGTTAGTTAGTTAGTTAGTTAGTTAGTTAGTTAGTTAGTTAGTTAGTTAGTTAGTTAGTTAGTCAGTCAGTCAGTCAGTCAGTCAGTCAGTCAGTCAGTCAGTCAGTCAGTCAGTCAGTCAGTTAGTTAGTTAGTTAGTTAGTTAGTTAGTTAGTTAGTTAGTTAGTTAGTGAGTTAGTCAATCAGTCAGTCAGTCAGTCAGTCAGTCAGTCAGTCAGTTAGTTAGTTAGTTAGTTAGTTAGTTAGTTAGTTAGTCAATCAGTCAGTCAGTCAGTCAGTCAGTCAGTTAGTTAGTTAGTTAGTTAGTTAGTTAGTTAGTTAGTTAGTTAGTTAGTTAGTTAGTTAGTTAGTTAGTTAGTTAGTTAGTTAGTTAGTTAGTTAGTTAGTCAGTCAGTCAGTTAGTCAGTCGGTTAGTAAGTCAGTTAGTCAATCAGTCAGTTAGTCAGTCGGTTAGTAAGTCAGTCAGTCAGTCAGTCAGTCAGTTAGTCAGTCAGTCAATCATTTAGTCAGTCAGTCAGTCAGTCATTTAGTCAAGCAATCATAATCTATCAATCTATCTACAATATCATTCTATCTATGTATGTATGTATGTATGTATGTATGTATGTATCTATCAATCTATCTATCAATTTATCTATCTATCTATTTGAAGGTAATGTACAATAATCAAAATAACAAAAACTTAATCAATTATTCCTTGTGTAATCAGCGGTGTCTTATCAAATCATTCTTGTAATCTCCAAACGACTATTTTATTAAGCTGACGAAGAAGCCATAGCGGGGAGAAGGGTTGCTCTCTCTCTCTCTCTCTCTCTCTCTCTCTCTCTCTCTCTCTCTCTCTCTCTCTCTCTCTCTAAGTATATTTTGTCATTTTTTTCTTTCTTATACGTAGAATGTGTTATGTTTCCTCCATTTCATATCATATTTATTTGCATTTGTTATTCATTTACATTTGTTCTAAATCATTTCAGTACTGAGATTTATTCCTACCATGATGTTTGGGTATGACTAGACGATTTTATTTGCGATTGGCCGAGTTCAAACGAGCATGTGTCCTACTGATAATGCAGAATAAATTGTTAACATGTCACCAGAATTACATAAACATCCTTAAAAACCCGTGTCACTTCAACTAGGGCCCTTGGAAAAAATAGTGACGGTGCTGTGAGGCGCGGAAGTGTTTCAGAATATGGCCTCTGTCAGGGGAGGTGGAGGCGTGTTATGTTGTGGTCATTTCTCAGGTGATGTAGTGTTCAGCATAATTGGTGTTGTTTTCCAGGCATACCACGACTAATGTTCACTGGTGGAAATATTCATGAGTGCATTATAACTGTTATGGCGCACGTTATGGAGTGTGGTGTATGGTTCAGGTAGTTTATGTCATCTATATTTCAGTGTTGTTTTTATTTTTTTCCCAGATAAATTAAGAAAAATGTCATGTGATTTTTAGAAAGTTAAGCTGTGGTTGATTTTTATTTACTTATGTATCTATCTGTGTCTTTTTTTATCTACTATTTCTGCTCTGCCCATCTCCAAATCTCCCAATCTCTCTTTTTACCTATTTCTGTATCTTCCTTACCTACCTACGTACCCACCGTTATCTATCCTTCAATCTACCTATCTTTCTATCTACCTATCTATTTACCTATCTATGTATCGATCGCTTTATCTTTATGACCATTTATCTGCCTATACAGTACTATCTATCAATCTATCTATCTATCAATATATGTCTCAGTATATAGTGTACATGTATACTGCAACACTCTTCCCCCTTCAGGATTTTCATGGAAACAGAGAAACTGATTGGTAGTTGTGATGAATTAATTTAACCTATCGCTGGGAACTGTATCACGACAGAATACTGGGCGCCACTCCAGCACATTGACAGTTAGATCAAAGCCCCTCCTTGTTCAGAAACGCTCTACTCTCTCTCTCTCTCTCTCTCTCTCTCTCTCTCTCTCTCTCTCTCTCTCTCTCTCTGTCTTAGATAACAAATTTGATCGTGTTATTTTGTATTTTCTATTATTATCTCTCTCTCTCTCTCTCTCTCTCTCTCTCTCTCTCTCTCTCTCTCTCTCTGAAATAAGTCCCAAAAGAATATAAAAATTTATTAATCTGTCACTAGAACCTTTAAAAAACCTTAGAAAATCATAACGTCAAAATATTTACGCGGCATAAATGTTTCAGAGTAAGGTTCTAAGATGTTCACCGAGGATCGCGAGGATTTTAACTCCTTCAGTAGTGAGACACATTTTTACCACGAGTTTTTTTATGTGATTAGACGATTTTATATACATTAGGAAAAGTCTATGGAGGCCAGAAGATTAATGGCCTGAGTGTTCACTATTTTAATCTCCCCATGAGTTTTTTGAAGCTGTGAAAAAAAATCACCAAATAGCAAGCAGAAAGAATATGGAAACTCATCATAGTACTGAAGGGGATAACCAGCTCAGCTCAGCCTCGACTCTCCTGTTACTACACCATCACTCTGAGACGTGACACACAACACCCTCCTGGCTAAACTAACCTAACCTAATCTTTTTAACCTAACATACTGGCTAATCTGACCTAACCCAACCCAATCTGCTGGCTAACTTAACCTAACCTAACCTTTTAACCTAACCAATGTAATCTAAACTAACCTAATCTAATCCAACCTACTGGCTAACCTAACCTAACCTAACTTCTGTAACCTATCATACTGGCTAACCTAACCTATAACCTAACTTTAACTTAACCCAACCTGATCTAACCTACTGGCCAACCTTTCTCTGTATCAAACGTTGCTTCACAATCCGTACCTTCATTCCACTTCTCGTTGATTTTGAACTAATTGGCCTGTCAGATCATGCGTTTTTCATTTTCTTTTAGTTTTTCTTACTTTTCATTTTCATCTACTCATTTACTCATTTATCTACCTCTCCATCTACCTATTTGTTCATTTATATATTTACATATTACTTAAACAATTTTGGAGGGCTACACATTATAATATGCGGTTTCTGTTTCTTTTTCTTATTTTTCATTTTCCTTTATTCATTTACTCATTTATCTATCTCTCTATCTACCTATCTCTTCATTTATATCATTACACTTTACTTAAACTCCTTTTTTGGCCACACATTATGATTCGCTTCTAATACACTAAATTATCGCACCTTAACCCACAATACCCAAGACAAGGAGCTCATTAACTCGTAATTCTCGTAGTCTTAACCAGATCATCCCTTTATACTAATCAAATACATTACTGCGTCACATCTCCCCTTGCTGACGTGCGGGAGAATATCAGAAACGCTTTGCTCTCTCCCCAGGACTATTTTCCAAAGCCACAGAGATGATTAGCTGTGTTTTCAAGAGTGTTTATTCAGCTAATAGTGTAGAAATCCTGTCATTCTGCCTCTAGAGCCGTAAAAACACCTTAAAAACGTTCTTCTCTCTCACTACGACTATTTTCCAAGGCCACAGAGATGATTAACGAGATTTTAAAGTGTTTATTAAGTTAGTAATGTAGAAATCTTGTCACTTTGCCTCTAGAATCGTAAAAACACCTTAACCTCCTCAGTACCATGCCGCGTTTCCATATTCCTTCTGCTTACTCTTTGGTGATTTTATACAGCTTCAGAAATTCATGGAGAGGATTAAAATAGTAAAGACTGCGGCCACTAATCTTCTGACCTTCGTAGACCGTTCTTAATGTCAATAAAATGGTCTAATCGTACACAAATCTCAAGGTAAAAATGCATCTCGGTTCTGAAGGGTTAAAAACTCGTGTAAATTCAAATAAACTCTTGAAATAATGGAGGTGAAGCGCAGAGAAGTTAGAGAATACGAGCCTAAGCATGAGCCTGCGCAGTCACCAAAGTGCGGAGGTGATGTGTTGGTGGCAATCCTTGACCCTCTGGTAGTGTCATCACCTTGTACGCGAGTGTTGCAAGGGATCAGTGACGCCCCAGCAAGTCCTCGCATTTCAATCAACATATACAGAGTCACACTGTATCAGCCCTTAACACCTTCAATACCAGAACGCGTTTACATCACTAATTGTGATTTTATACAGCTTCAAAAACTGATGTGGGAATTAAACTAGTGTTTCTGAAGCTGTATAAAATCGCCAAATAGTAACGAGAATGAGTATTAAAACCGCGTCCTGGTACTGAAGAAATTAAGATGAGAAAATGAAGGGTATGGGAAGCTGCAGAAAGTTGTCAGGCTTTCAAGCAGCAGTCCCATGGTTAGGCTAAGTTAGGTCCGACACAATGTTATGCTGAGCTGTGGCGGTGGTTACTTTCAAGGCACTTTATGAGCTGTGCCGCTACAGATCTTACTAAAGTCTTGAGTGGTGTGGGCAGCAGCAATGTCGCGCGGTACCTTTCAATAGTTCAATGGACACCTCATGTTTAATTCAGACAGGAACAACCACGATTAGTAAGTCTGGCAGCGTCTCACTCCTCGCCATTGTGCTTGGTGCTTTCCTCTGATCTGCTAATGATATGTTTTTGTGAAGAGATTATCAGCAGATCAGGGGACTTATGAGTGAAGGAAGACGGTTTACCGACTTGTGACTGCAACTGAGTCCACCGGCAAAATGTTTTCCCGCAGCAGGTGTAACTCCGGGCACGAGGGAGACGCGAAAAATAGCAGCACGATACGCGATATTACTGAAGGGGAATCTCTCATAAAACGGAATGGGATTTCGTCAGAGCAACACGAGTATTTTCATTTATTACTATAAGAATGCGTGTATTAGCCAAATGTCACTGTTAGCACACTGTGTGTGTGTGTGTGTGTGTGTGTGTGTGTGTGTGTGTGTGTGTGTGTGTGTGTGTGTGTGTGTGTGTGTGTGTGTGTGTGTGTGTGTGTGTGTGTGTGTGGTATTTTGTCATTGTTACTGCAATACTGCTGGAAAATCAAATGTATCTTTTAATATCTTTATGAAAGAAAAGAATGTTACATTTTTCTAGTTGCTGGTTCATATGTTCCTTATCGTTTGTACAACGAGCACCACGCCAGTTAGTTTTAATATTAGGGAGCGGCTCTCAGTGTGTGTGTGTGTGTGTGTGTGTGTGTGTGTGTGTGTGTGTGTGTGTGTAACAGCGACTTGGAGTTAAGGAGTAACCTCTCCACCTGTCATTATAAAATTTGGAACAGTTGTGCAGGCTGACGTGATCTCGGCAGTGGTCGCCTCCCCTGCCTGCTGCGTCACGGCTCTCACTGTGTTAGGTGATCCACGCGGCGGTATCTCTTCACCTCCTGCTCTGATTGGTTTACACTTGTGACTAAACATTTAATAAAAGTGTTCGGTGAATACATGAAAATGTATATCAATGTTGTCAGTTGTGAGTAATTCGTTTATATTATGTGCTTCATCTGACAACAAATTGTATGATGTTTCAGGGAGTAATTTCGTAATTGACAAAAGGCTTTAATAAGAGACATCGGCTTGGGTTCATGCTTGGCTGCCGTGACGGTGACAGTGACACCTTCCTGATCACTCAGGATTACGAAGCGGGGACGGCAGATCATTGGTGCATCCCTGGTGGGACACACTGCCCAGCCTGACCCGAGCTGACCTCGCTGCAGGATATGGGAATCAAAGAGCACAACGCATCCATCGTGCTGTCATATAGGTCAGAAGTGACTGGATAAGCTTGTGCATATTGCCAACAGTGGAAACAGATGGATGCACGTATGTGTGTTGTTAACGTACACGTGCTTTTTGGTTTCTTAAAAACACTGTACATTTCAGAAATGTTGAGACACCACCATCACTATTTGTGAAATGTGTTAACAGCATCGAAAGATAAAGCAACGTGTTGATCATTTCATGTCGACATTTAGCCTAACTCTGGTTCACTATAACACAAAACATCTGCATTTCATTCACTAATCAAACAATCTCTATAATTTTCATTAACTGACATGCTAGAGCTCTAAGTCAATTTAATGACCATCCCTTTAATTTTCCATAACTTCACCAGCCTTGTCTTCTTGGCCTGGCTACTATGGGGCTCTACAATACAGCGACATACGAGGCCTTCGTTATAATTCAGTGACAGTGAAGGCGTTGCGACAAAATACGTCCAAACATGCAGCCAGCGAGGCGATGGTGGTGGTGGTGTTCTGCGTCACAACAGTCACAGCAACACTTGGCGTCAGGTGTGCGAGTGCCGGGCAGCGTGTGTGGTGGACAGCGACCTGAAGCTGATCCCATTCCGCCTCCCTCCCAAGGACACTCGCCACTGTGTGTGAGAGGCAAGGTGGGAGGCTTCCTCTCCCAGCCCTCCGTCCCCAGACCTCGCCCACCTCCCGCCCTCAGCTGTACTGCTTCACTGTCAGGAGCCTTGAAGCATCGCACGCAGCATCGCGCCTGAAGGGATGGAGGGACGCGCTAACCAGGTGTGGACTAGTGACCATATTACTTGTCAAACCCGATCAACTAGAAACTGATGGCGATTGTGGCCGTGATGGTGATCGGAATGGTGCGAGTGATGCCGACTCGAAACACGCTGCAAGGCTCGACACTAGACACTGTACCCCAGACATCCAGACACCCAGACACCAAGGAGCCGCGTGCTGTGCTGGCCAGCCACGCCATGCACAAATGTATGAAATCAATGAACACTGTCATCAAGATTGGTATTCAGTGTTACCAAAGCTATAACATTACGTGCTTCCAATAAACAGGTAATCGCATCAGTGACGCGCTTTGCTGTACAGTCAATTTAGTACTACACACACATACACCAATAATACCAGCCACCCGATGCCAGGATAGCCAAAACAAGCATACTGGCTCCCTCCTGGCTAGGTACAAGCTGATGGTGCCTATTCTTCGGCCATCTCAAAAAACTGAGTCGCTGAGCCTTTTCGTGGCAATTAATGATGATGATGATGATAATAATAATAATAATAATAATAATAATAATAATAATAATAATAGAAGACGACCCAGCCTATAATAACACAGTGTAGAGGAAGGAAGGCTGGGTCGGGCTATACAGAAAGCAGGGAACTCGTCGTAAATAATTATCATCTGGTAACAGAAAGCAGTTAGTCGCGGATCAAGAATGCTCCAGTGATTGCTGTTGCTGCTGCCGTTATTGTCATTGTGATGTTCTTGGTATCCTCTCCTCCAGGCTGCAGGATACCAATTGTTCCCAAAGCTGCACTGATTCCACTGTCCAGCAAATCAACCTTCCAACCTTTTGCTTCAAGTTGTGACACTGCACTGCTTCGTTATGCCGTGTTGTCCTCCGTGCAGTGGTGGTCCTGGACTGCATGGTGTACGTAAGTAGGTCACACTGGTCGTTACGCGGGGTGGTGGATGGCTGGATTCATGCGCCACTTTCTCTCTCCCAAGACATTCTGGGACTAAGTGACCTCTGACCCAAACATCCTGAGGCCTTTATGTTCTGAGGCCTAGCTAGCCTGTACTGTATATCACCTGACTCTAGACCCTCTTTCACCTGCGAATTGATTTGTTCCCTTTTAGACCACACTTTGAAAGGCAACAGAGATGGTTGGTCGTGTTCCACTTGTCACAGTTACCGTTGATAGTGTGCAATCCTTGATGAGCCGCCACTGTAATCGTCCACCGACACTTGCCACCACAGCCAATTAAAAGTAATGGGGTTGTGATGCGAAAACAATCTTGTGCCTGAATGAGCAGTCTGTGGTTACACTGATCTTTACTAACAAGGTAGGTTTTGTTGTCAGATATACGCACAGTCAGATGACACAGTATTAGGGGGGGTAACTAGATATGTGATTGTGGAAACTTAAAATCAACGTCAATCAGTCACTCAGTCTGTCTGTCAATCGGTCAGTCAGTCAGTCAGTCGTTCTTTCAACAATACCTATTCCATATAAGTTAAGAAAATATAAAGTATACAATAACTCACGTGTAAGCATTTTCTGAAACTTCATCTCTTTACTCTATAAGAAAATAATCCCATGGTATTTAGGGACTTTATCGCGGCAATCAGGTAACCATATATATTTTCCAATACCTTCATCTACCAACACAATAATACCTCACTCTGGTACTCATAAACCTAAACCAATACAGAACCACAAACAACCTTCAAGCCTTACCCAACCATCTCTTAGGCCCTTATTCTAAAACACTTAGCTCTGTCACCATCACTGCTTTCCAAAGGCTTTAGTTGAAGATACTCGTGCTTTTAAGAGTATTATTATAGTTCTAGTGATAGATTGGCAAGATTTCTAGTTTACTAAAAAGAGAAACTTTCTTAAAAATCCTGCTAGTTGTCTCTGTGGCCTTGGAAAATTATCATGGTGAGAGAGAAAACCATTTCTGAATACGAGCTTCACTTACAGCAGACCATGAAAGACCATTAACCCTTTCAATATGATGGTATGATTGGAAAATTTCATTCACATCAGGAAGAGCCTATGGACGTCAAAAGATTAGAGGTGTGAGTCTTTACTATTCGAATACCAACATATGTTTCTGAAACTGTGTAAAATCACCAAATAGTAAGCAGTAGGAATATGAAGAAGTTAACTGTAAAAGCTAAACTAAACAACATCCTTAATCCTTTCAGTACCAGGACGTGTTTTCATATTCATTCTACTTACTATTTGGTAATTTTATACACCTTCAGAAACTTATGTGGAGGATTAAAATATTGAAGACTGTGTCTATTAATCTTCTGACTCCCATAGACCCTTCCTAATGTAAGTAAAAATAACTCTTAACCTTTTCAGCACCAGGATGCGTTTCTATATTCATTATGCTTACTATTTGGCGATTTTATACTGCTTCAGAAACGTATGTGGGGATTAAACTAGCGAAGACTTAGGCCATTAATCTTCTGACCTTCATAGACCCTACCTAATGTAAATAAAATCATCTAATCACACCAACAGTTCATGAAAAAAAAATAAATAAAAAATCGTTCCAGCACTGAAGAGGTTACCAAAAAATATCATCATTGACTTGAAATCCTGCAGTGTGACGAGGGACTTAATGCAATGCCGGGTGTGGTGCTGAAGGGGTTAACACGAGCGTCACACAAAGCGATATACCACGAACACTTGAATGTCCATTTAAAATATGTCAAAACACGACACCTCCCTTGGTTGTTGTCATTCCAGCCACCACTGGGAGGGAAAGAGAGGGACAGGGAGAGAGAGAGGAAGGGACAGGTAGAAGACAGACAGACAGACGGATAGACAGACAGGTGGACAGATACACGACTATAAACAGTGAGAGATAAGCACAAATAGACAGAGAGAGAGAGAGAGAGAGAGAGAGAGAGAGAGAGAGAGAGAGAGAGAGAGAGAGAGAGAGAGAGAGAGAGAGAGAGAGAGAGAGAGAGAGAGAGAGGTGAAAAATTGAAAAATAGCGAAAAGAAAAGGGGAGAAAAAAAAAACACAGACTGAAACACACTGAACAAAAATCAAATACATACGAAACACACACACACACACACACACACACACACACACACACACACACACGGCCCGGTAGCTCAGTGGTTAGAGCGCTGGCTTCACAAGCCAGAGGACCGGGGTTCGATTCCCCGGCCGGGTGGAGATATTTGGGTGTGTCTCCTTTCACGTGTAGCCCCTGTTCACCTAGCAGTGAGTAGGTACGGGATGTAAATCGAGGAGTTGTGACCTTGTTGTCCCGGTGTGTGGTGTGTGCCTGGTCTCAGGCCTATCCGAAGATCGGAAATAATGAGCTCTGAGCTTGTTCCGTAAAGTAACGTCTGGCTATCTTGTCAGAGACTGCAGCAGATCAAACAGTGAAACACACACACACACACACACACACACACACACACACACACACGGAACGAAAGCGAAACAAATCAAACAAAAGGAAATCCAGGTAAGTCCTTTCACATTCCCCTCTCTCTCTCTTCCCTCTCCCTCTCCCTCTTCCCTCTCCCAAGCTTAATCAGCCTTCAACCGTGGGTCGTGAAATATGCGGCGATTTAATCCAACTGACTGCCTCCCGATATCAGTGCGTGGAGAGGGAAGGGAGGAGGAAGGGAGAGGAAGGGAGGGGTCATTGAGAGAGAGAGAGAGAGAGAGAGAGAGAGAGAGAGAGAGAGAGAGAGGGGGAGGGAAAGAGAAGGGAGAGAAAGGGAGGGAGAGGGCGGGGAGAGGCATAAATCTAGCCATTGGGGGCGTTTTGCTTGGAACAGAGTACGTTTAAGGTCAATGTTTTCTCTCTCTCTCTCTCTCTCTCTCTCTCTCTCTCTCTCTCTCTCTCTGCCACTACTGCTCTATTACTGCCACTATCTTATCCACTTTCTCCAGTTTCCCTCCTCCTCCTCCTTCTCCTCCTCCTCCTCCTCCTCCTCCTCCTCCCCTCGTCCTCCTCCGTCCGCTTCCCTTACCATTGACATTCTCCTTCCATTTCTCTTCTTCCCTCCTCCTCCTGCTCCTTCTCTTCCGTGTGTTGGCCCTCCTTCTCTCTATTCAATTGTTTTCCTATCCACCTCCTCCTTTCCTCCTCCTCCTCCTCCTCCTCCTCCTCCTCCTCCTCCTCTTTCTCCTTCTCCTTTTCCTTCTCCTCCTCCTCTTCCTCTTCTCAATAATCTTTCTTCCTTTCCTTCTCCTTCCCTCTCCTTCCTTTCTTATCCATCCTTCCTCTCTCTCTTTCTCTCTCTCGTTTACTTCCTCCTCCTCCTCCTCCTCTTCCTCCTCCTCTTCTTCGTCCTCCTCCTCCTCCTCCTCCTCCTCCTCCTCCTCCTCCTCCTCCTCCTCCTCCTCCTCCTCCTCTCTCTCTCTCTCTCTCTTGGTCCTCCTCAACGTTGCCAGTTTCAAAATTAATTTACGAAAACTTTTTATCTTTTCAAAGGTTACAAATGTTGCGTTACCGACTGCTATGGATGCCGCCTCTCTCTCTCTCTCCCCCTCGCTCTCCCTCTCCCTCCCTCCCACCTACAGAGACCACCTGCACCTGACCCGGATGGATGAGAGAGAGAGAGAGAGAGAGAGAGAGAGAGAGAGAGAGAGAGAGAGAGAGAAAGTAAGAAATTGAAGGATGGAGGTAAAACGTAAACATTGAGTGAGATCGCTGCAATTGGAGAGAGAGAGAGAGAGAGAGAGAGAGAGAGAGAGAGAGAGAGAGAGAGAGAGAGAGAGAGAATGGAGGTAAGGGTGAGGCGGACTAGAGGCGGGTCGTTCTCATAATCCACTATCTGGGAGGAGAGACCAACGTAAGCTAATGATTATGATGATGGAGGAGGAGGAGGAGGAGGAGGAGGAGGAGGAGGAGGAGGAGGAGGAGGAAAACGACACTGATGAATTACACAGATCTGAGAGCAATGAAAATAAACAAATAAAAAGGAGAATACAGATGAATGAAACACATATCACTGAGAGAGAGGGAGTGGAGAGGGAAAAGAGAGGGAGGAAGGGGAGAAGGAGGGGGGGGGGGTGACAGGCATAACTCGAGGCGACCCAGCTGTCAACCCACAAAGCGCCCCTCATTACCTTGACTAATTACTGCAGAAAACGAGACCATTTGCAGCCGCAGTGAAAAGAAAACGGGAAGAAATGTACTACTTCAATACCTACAAAGTAATTACACTGTGAACCAACATGCATTCTACATAACACACACACACACACACACACACACACACACACACACACACACACACACACACACACACACACACTGCCACGTAAATGTTAGCCGGCATGTCTGTTTGCTTATGACACGAAACAAAACAAAACACACACACACACACACACACACGTACAGTCAGCAGCCGAGTCCGGACAAAGCACTTGTGAAATATTTACTTGCCGCTGAAAACGTAATGAATTCGGGTCGCTTTGTTGACAAGGATCAGCTGATTACAGGTGGGAGGCTCAATACATAGCAGCCCGCCACTGTGTGTGTGTGTGTGTGTGTGTGTATACATGTAGGCACCAGAGAGAGAGAGAGAGAGAGAGAGAGAGAGAGTGTGTGTGTGCTTCCTAACTTGTCTCCATTAGAAACTCTTTTAAACGCACACACACACACACACACACACACACACACACACACACACACACACATCAAAGAGTATACCAGGAAACAGCTAACAGGTAGGAGTAAATTTTCTCTTAAGGCACAGAGGAAGAGTACCTGCCCTATGAATGAACACCTTTTGTACACCTGAGCACACTGAGAGCACTTTGCCGCCCCTTAATGAGCACCTGTGAACTAATGAAGCGCACCTGTGGACGGGGTGGAGGTGGGAGGAGGCAGGTATTCACAACACACTATATAGGGAAGCATGTGCGTCACCTTTCTCGCTGTTTGTACTACCTGTGACGTGATTGGCTTGCTGCTGCTGCTGCTGCTGTGATTATGTTCAAGGCTGGAATGGGCGTGGTTCTCAGGTGTATTAAAGTTTATGTAGTTCGAAGGTATATTTTAGTTCCTATAGTTCTGAGATATACTTAAGTTTCTGTAGTTCTGAAGTATATTTAAGTTTGTAGTTCTGAAGTACATTAAAGTTTATGTATTTTTGAGGTATATTTAAATTTGTAGTTTTAAGGTATCTTTAAGTTTCTGTAGTTCTGAGGTATACTTTAGTTTTTTTAGTTCTGAGATATACTTAAGTTTCTGTAGTTCTGAGGTATATTTAAGTTCCTGTATTTCTGAGGTATATTTAAGTTTGTAGTTCTAAGGTATCTTTAAGTTTCTGTAGTTCTGAGGTATATTTAAGTTTCTATAGTTCTGAGGTATATTTAAGTTGTAGTTTTGAGGTGTATTTAAGTTTCTGTAGTTCTGAGGTATGTAAAAATTTCTGTAGTTCTAAGGTACATTTAAGTTTCTGTAGTTCTGGGGTATATTTAAGTTTCTATAGTTCTGAGGTATATTTAAGTTGTAGTTTTGAGGTGTATTTAAGTTTCTGTAGTTCTGAGGTTTAAAAATTTCTGTAGTTCTAAGATACATTTAAGTTTCTGTAGTTCTGAAGGTATATTTAAGTTTGTAGTTGAGGTGTATTTAAGTTTCTATAGTTCTGAGGAATATTTAAGTCTCTTTGGTGTGTTTTGGATGGTATGGGTATGATTTAGGCGTGTTGGGCCTGGAATAGGGGTAGTTTAGGTCTGTTGGGACTGGAATAGGGATGGTTGAGATCTGTTGAGGCTCGAATAGTGGTGATTTTGGGTCTTTTGGAGCTGAAACAGGAGCGGCTGAGATCTGTTGGGCTAGAATGGGCGTATATTATATTATATTATATTATATTATATTATATATATATATATATATATATATATATATATATATATATATATATATATATAAGAGAGGAAAGCTGGCCAAGGACAACATAAAACGAAAAAATGACCCACTAAGTTTGCCAGTCCCTTTGCAGGTCCGAGCGAGTTAGCCAAAAAAAAAAAAAGGGGATAGGGGGAAATGTCTTGAATTTATAAAGTAACAAATGAGATGGGCGTACCTGAGGCCTGGCTGGGGTTGCAGAGGGCGTCCGGCGGCGTCCACCCAGGCGAGGGAGGGCGCGGGATTCCCAAGGGCTGCGCAGCGTAGAGTGGTGCCAGTGGTGTTGGTGAGAAAGGCGTGGGAAGGCGGCTCCAGCACCAGGACAGGAGCCCGCCGCCATCCGTCCCCTTCTGCCGCCCGCACGCCCGCGCCGCACCACACGCCTGCACGGGAGTCAGCCAGGGAGGAATTAATGAGAGTGTACGCGCCTTTCAGTTAGATTAAGTGTAGTTGGTTTAGTGAAAATTTTCCATGACAACTGATTAGACTAGATTGGATTAGGCCGGACGCTTGGCGAGGGCAAAAATGTAAATACACAATTATAATTTCACTCA
>NC_059302.1:21768422-21770922 GCF_017591435.1 Portunus trituberculatus | reverse complement strand
GGAGGAGGAGGAGGAGGAGGAGGAGAGGGATGGAAGAGAAGGGAGAGAGAGAGAGAGAAGGAGAGAAAGATGGAGGGAGAGAGGGAGGAAACAGTGGAGAGGCTGTAACATGGAGGAAGAAAAAAAATATGTAAGGAGAGTTTTGTTGGTGACAGAGAGAGAGAGAGAGAGAGAGAGAGAGAGAGAGAGAGAGAGAGAGAGAGAGAGAGAGTACTTACCAAACAAGATGAGAAGACTTCTTAAACGCATATTACTTTTCTTTATTTTCTTTTATCTTAGTTTTTCTCTTCTCTTCTTTTTATATATGCGAAGTGGCTCCTCTGGTGGTGGTGGTGGTGGTGGTGGTGGTGGCGGCGGTGGTGAAAGATTCTGTGGGGAAAGAAAATAAAAGTTAATGAAAAAAAAAAATTTGAATGAATACCCAAAAGTACTGAAAAATGCTCGTCAGAGAGAGAGAGAGAGAGAGAGAGAGAGAGAGAGAGAGAGAGAGAGAGTTTGTAGAGTAGGGTTCTTAGAATTGAATTGCGAGAACACGTGACCATTTGAAAGTAAACAGTAAAATCATTGAGAGAGAGAGAGAGAGAGAGAGAGAGAGAGAGAGAGAGAGAGAGAAAATCCAGCTTCTTAGAAAAGGATATAACTTGAGCCAAAATTGTACATAAAAATTACCCAGAGAGAGAGAGAGAGAGAGAGAGAGAGTACAGCCTCCACTCACTCCTGCCTCACTCAGCCAAACTTCCCCCATCCTGTGTCGAGTTCTCCCATCATCCTCCACACGGCGCCTCGCTACTCCCTGATTGGTGGACGGCTGCTTGTTACTATCCAATCACCCTCTCTCTCTCTCTCTCTCTCTCTCTCTCTCTCTCTCTCTCTCTACAAGATGTTTTTCCAGACTTTCCTTATGAGTTTACTTTCATATTCTCTCTCTCTCTCTCTCTCTCTCTCTCTCTCTCTCTCTCTCTCTCTAACAGGCTCAAAAGTATACAGCAAATGCTCTCTCTTTGCTAAACTTTCTCTTCTCTTTCTCTTCTCTTCTTTGGGTGTGTTTCTTAATGGACAATTCTCTCTCTCTCTCTCTCTCTCTCTCTCTCTCTCTCTCTCTCTCTCTCTCTCTCTCTCTCTCTCTCTCTCTCTCTCTGTAAGGTACGGTTCCTTTCCTTCCTCCTCCCTCACTCGCGTCGACATAAAGTAGGAAGAGAAGGAGGGAGAGAAGGAGGGACGGAGAGAAGGAGGGAGAGAAGAGGAGGGAGAGAGAGAGAGAGAGGAAAGAACAAGAGTAGACGGAAGAGGAGATAGAGAGAGTGAGAGAGAGGATCAGAAGAGGAAAGAAAGGACACTGAAGATGAGAAGGAGACTTAGTAAAGAGAAGAGGAGGAGGAGGAGGAGGAGGAGGAGGAGGAGGAGGAGGAGGAGGAGGAGGAGGAGGAGGAGGAGGAAGAGGAGGAGGAGGAGGAGGAGGAGGAGAAAGGAAGTCGGGTTTCAAGGAAGAGAGGATGCAAGGGAATGGGAGGAGAGCGACGGAGGAAGAGAAGAGGAAGAGAGAGGGAGAGAAGGAGAGAGGGAGAGAGAGAGAGAGAGAGAGAGAGAGAGAGAGAGAGAGAGAGGGGGGGAGGGACGGAGGGAGAGAAGGAAGGAGTAGATGAGGATGTATGAACAAAGTTAGCCAGGTAAGTCACTCTCTCTCTCTCTCTACAATTTAAGTTTATATCTTAAGGAAAAATTGGTTACTCTCTCTCTCTCTCTCTCTCTCTCTCTCTCTCTCTCTCTCTCTCTCTCTCTCTCTCTCTCTCTCTCTCGTAGCAGAGGTGATGTGGTCTAGTTCACCTTCCCACCTGTTAATTAATCTCTACTGCCCTGCAAAGGTTAGGCTAAGAATAATGCCCTTATTTCCTTCGCCATAGGGTAAGTTTCGCTATATACCTGTGTGTGTGTGTGTGTGTGTGTGTGTGTGTGTGTGTGTGTGTGTGTGTGTGTGTGTGTGTGTGTGTGTGTGTCCTTTCTTGTCTATCTGTGTGTCTGTGTGTTTGTCTGTGTGTCGGTGTGTCTGTGTGTCTGTCTGTCCTGTGTTTCTGTCTGTCTGTGTGTCTGTGTGTCTGTGTTTCAGTGTATCCTGTGTTCCTGTGTGTCTGTGTGTCCTTTTCTACCTGTCTGTGTGTCTGTGTGTTTGTATGTGTCTGTGTGTCTGTGTGTGTGTGTGTGTCTGTGTGTCTGTGTGTGTGTGTGTGTGTGTGTGTGTGTGTGTCTGTGTGTCTGTGTGTGTCTGTGTCTCTGTGTCTGTGTGTGTCTGTGTGTGTCTGTGTGTGTCTATGTTTCTATGTATGTGTCTCTGTGTCTGTGTCTATGTGAGTGTCTGTGTGTCTGTGTGTGTCTATGTCTGTCTGTGTCTTTGTGTCTGTGTGTCCTTTGTTCCTGTCTGTCTGTGCATATGTGTGTCCTTTCCTTTGCCATGGGGATAGGTCAATGTTATCTACCTGTCTGTCTGTCTGTCTGTCTGTCTGTC
>NC_059302.1:21740922-21743422 GCF_017591435.1 Portunus trituberculatus | reverse complement strand
ATAGGATAAGGTCGCTGATGGAGGAGGAGGAGGAGGAGGAAGAGGAGGAGGAGGAAGAGGAAAAAGATGAAGAGGAGGAGGAGGAGGAGGAAGAGGAGGAGGAGGAGGGAACAGCTCGTCATCTTCGAAACCACTGGGGCGGGCAATGGCAAGTTTCCGCTGTCTTAACTCAGAAATACCTTTGCTTAGATCATCTTCCGCGAGAGAGGAAGGGAGAGGTGGATGAAAGGAACGGAGAGAGGAAGAGAGAGAGAGAGAGAGAGAGAGAGAGAGAGAGAGAGAGAGAGAGAGAGAGAGAGAGAGAGAGAGAGAGAGAGAGAGAGAGAGAGAGAGAGAGAGAGAGCAAATAAGAAACGGAGATGGAGAAAGGGTGTGGTGATGAAAGTGGGGCGACAAGAAGATAAGGGACACGACAAGACTGAGAGATAAAGAGACAGATGGAGAGAGAGAGAGAGAGAGAGAGAGAGAGAGAGAGAGAGAGAGAGAGAGAGAGAGAGAGAGACACGCAGGTAGACAGACAGACAGACGGACAGACAGACACAGACAGATAGATAGAGTGAGTGTGTGTGTATGTGTGTGTGAGAGTGAGAGAGAGAGAGAGAGAGAGAGAGAGAGAGAGAGAGAGAGAAATACACTATGAAAAACTCTCTCTCTCTCTCTCTCTCTCTCGATGACCAAATAACTATAACAAAATGACACTGGAACGATGGCAAATATTTAGCCTTTATTTTCGCTCTCATATTTCCCTCCCTCCCTTCCCTCTCTCTCTCTCTCTCTCTCTCTCTCTCTCTCTCTCTCTCTCTCTCTCTCTCTCTCTCTTACTCTTTCCCTCACCCCATTCAATAAAAAAGATAGCTGCAGTTTTCTTTGTCCTCTCGATCAATGGTAATCATGGTGTAGATATTCTTTATGGAGTTTCATATTGCGCTGTTACAAGTTGAGATCAAGATAAGGTGGCGCTGCGCATTTGACGGATACTAACATGTCAGAAAGAGAGAGAGAGAGAGAGAGAGAGAGAGAGAGAGAGAGAGAGAGAGAGAGAGAGAGAGAGAGAGTATGTTAGTAGTATTTTTCTCGTGTACTGGTTTGGTCTGTTTTTTTTTTTTAAATCGTGTGTGTGTGTGTGTGTGTGTGTGTGTGTGTGTGTGTGTGTGTGTGTGTGTGTGTGTGTACGCTTGCTCGCCGCGTCCACAAAACCGAAATCTAATTAACCACCTTGTCAGTTACGCGACTTCTATTACCGGTAACGCTACTACTACTACTACTACTACTACTACTACTACTACTACTACTGTCATAACTTTATTACTATTTAACTCTTCTTCCTGCTGCTGCTAATGACGATGCTTCCGCTGATACCAATAATAATAATAATAGTAGTAGTAGTAGTAGTAATAATAATAATAATAATAATAATAATAATAATAATAAAGATAACAATATCACACGTCTCATTAATGTTATGTATGTAATTACAGAGAGATAAATGCAATTCCAACGTACGTGATAGTTAAACTCTCTCTCTCTCTCTCTCATCACCATCCGTCCTCCTCCCATTCCTCCACCATTATAACATACAACATAACCCCGCTATCTCCAAAAGGTAACTGAAGACACAAGGACGGACTGTCACGGGAGTTTTCCTGAGGGACGGGGGGTTAGAGAGGGGGGGTAGGAAAGGTGCCAGGAAGAAGTGACTAGCTGGCAACTGAGTCATGACGTCACAAGTAAACAAAGACGGGACGGCCCAAGGCTTCATAAATCACCGCTTATCTTGGCAAACTTTAGAGAGAGAGAGAGAGAGAGAGAGAGAGAGAAAAGAAAGGGAAAGAGAGGAGAGGAGAGGAGAGGAGAGAAGAGAAGAGGAGAGGAGAGGAGAGAGGAGAGGCAAAGAGTGTTAAAAATGGAATCGAAATGGAGATGAGAGTAAAGAAAGTTTCGTTTTTTATTTCATTTTAATTGCAGGTTTGGGTATGACCATTAGAGGGTGCAGAGAGAGAGAGAGAGAGAGAGAGAGAGAGAGAGAGAGAGTATGCATTTGGGGTGTGTCGTGTATGAGGATGTTATGACCCTTTCCTAACCCCACTCTCCCTCCCCCATCTCACTTCTCCCTCCCCTCCCCCTCCGTGGGCGTGGCACAAAGGGCGGGCGTGGAGGGGGCGTGGGAGGGGCTGATGGCAACACGCAACACTCTCAGCCTAATGAAAAAATTCTTGCCCATTAGTGGAATTAAAATCGTGTTAAGCATATATTAGTTGGGAGGAGGAGGAGGAGGAGGAGGAGGAGGAGGAGGAGGAGGAAGAGTGACAGTGGAGGAGGAGTAGTGGAGGAATACAAAGGAATACAAAGGAAAGTCAAACAGCAACAGACCTCTTGGTCCTTTCAAGGCTGTTTGGTAACTACTTCTAACTGGTTACAGATAAGAGAGACAGGACAGTACAGGAGAAGGTTCCTCCCCACCCACCACTCCCTCCAGCTTTCGCTGGCATGGAAAATAGTT
>NC_059302.1:21728422-21738422 GCF_017591435.1 Portunus trituberculatus | reverse complement strand
AGAGAAAAAGGGAAAGAAAGAGGAAAAAAAGGGAAAAAGGAAAGAAAAGAGGCAGAGGAATGGGAAAAAAGGGAAAAGAAAATTAAGATAAGGTAAAAACAAAATGCCATACCAGAATACCACTTTACACGTATTAGAAGGAAAAAAGAAGGAAAAAGAGGGAAAAAAGGGAAAAAAGAGGGGAAAAAAAGAAAATGGAGGAAAAAGAGGGTAAAAAAGGATCAAAGAAAGGAAAAGAGAAAAGAGGGGAAAAGAAGGAAAAAGAAAGGAAAAGAAGGAAAAGAGGAAAAGAGGACAAAAGAAAAAAGAGGAGAAAAGAGAAAAAGAGGAAGGAAAATGAGGGAAAACAAGGGAAAAAAAGGAAAAGGGAAAATGCGATAAAAGAAGGAAAAAAGAAGAGAAAAGAGAGAAAAAAGGAAAAGAGGGGAAAAGGAAAAAAGGAGTGGAAAAGAGGATAAAAGAAGGAAAAAAAGGAAAAGAGGAAAATGAGGACCCGTATAGACATTTCTCTTCCTTTTATAAAACAGTCCCCAAGCTTTACAATTAACCCCAGAGCCTTTATAAAACAGTCCCAAGCTTTACAATTAGCCCCAGAGCCTTTATAAAACAGTCCCAAGCTTTACAATTAACCCCAGAGCCTTTATAAAACAGTCCCAAGTCAAAACCTTTACAGTCTAAGCTTTACAAACAGCTCCCAGAGCCTTTGTAAAACAGCCACAAGCTTTACAATTAGCCTCAGAACCTTTATAAAACAGCCCCAAGCTTTACAAACAGCCCCCAGAGCCTTAATAAAACAGCTCCAAGCTTTACAATTAGCCTCAGAACCTTTATAAAACAGCCACAAGCTTTACAATTAGCATCAAAACCTTTATAAAACAGCCCCAAGCTTTACAAACAGCCCCCAGACCCTTTATAAAACAGACCCCAAGCTTTACAAACAGCCCCCACAGCCTTTATAAAACAGCCCTCAAGCTTTACAAACAGGCCCCAGAGCTTTTATAAAACAGCTCCCAACCTTTACAGACAGCCCTCAGAACCTTTATAAAACAGCCCTCAGGCTTTACAAACAGCCCCTAGAGTCTTTACAAACAGCCCCTAGAGCCTTTATAAGACAGCCCCCAAGCTTTACAAACAGCCCCCAGACCCTTTATAAAACAACCCCAACCTTTACAAACACCCCCCAGAACGTTTATAAAACAACCACCAAAGCCTTTATAAAACAGTCCTCAACCTTTACAAACACCCCCCAGAACCTTTACAAAAAAAAAAAAAAACAGCCGCCAGCCTTTATAAACAGCCCGCAGAGTCTTTACAAAACAGAGTGCACGCTTTAAAACACTTCCTTTTCCTTATAAAAGTTACCTTCCTTTTACAATCAGCCCCTCACCCTTTACAAACTGCCCCCCGCCTTTATAAACAGACTCTAGCTTTCATGAACAGTCCCCAGGCTTTATAAACAGCCCACAGCACTTTATAAACAGTCCTTAGCCTTTAAAAACAGGCCCCAGTCTTTATGAACAGCCCCCAAAACCTTTACAAACAGCCCTCAACCTTTAAAAACAGCCTAGACCTTTACAAATAGTCCCCAGCCTTTATAAACAACTCCAGCCTTTTACAAGCGATTCACCGGCCTTTACAAAAAGCCCCTAGCCTTTACAAACAGTCCCCAGCCTTTATAAACAGTATCTAGCCTTTTTAAGCAGTCCCAAGCCTTAGAAAACAGCCACAACCTTTATAAACAGCCCACAGTCTCCAGCCTTTATAAACAGTATCTACCCTTTACAAACAACTCCAACACTTTATAAACAGACCCAGGCCTTACAAACAGCCCACATCCTTTATAAACGGCCCCAATACTTTATAAACAGCCCTAATGCTTTATAAACAGCCTCATTGCTTTATAAACAGCCCCAATATTTTATTAACAGTTCCAATGCTTTATAAACAGCCCCAATACTTTACAAACAGTCCCAATACTTCCTAAATAGTCCCAATGCTTTATAAACAGTCCCAATGTTTTATAAACAGCCCCAATACTTTATAAACAGCCAAATATTTTATAAACAACATCTAAACTTTAAAAGCAGTCCTTTCGAATTTTTCACACCCTAAATCTTTATAAATACTCCTAAACTTTATAAATAGTATTAATCACCTTCTAATAAGTGTCTAACCTTTACCAAACAGTCCCTTAGTCTTTAAAATTAGCCCCTTTATCATATGCAATCCTAATTTTCATAATCAGCCCTTTATATTGGAAAAACTAGTCCCTTCCTATTATATTAAGCCCTTCAGTACTGGGACACATTTTTACCTTGAGTTTTATATACGATTAGACCATTTTATTCACATTAGGAAGGGTCTATGGAGGTCAGAAGGCTAATGGCCACAGTCTTCATTATTTCAATCTCCCACATATGTTTCTGAAGCTGTGTAAAATCACCAAATAGTAAGCAGAATGAATATGGAAACGCGTCGTGGTACTGAAGAGGTTAAAGTGGTACAGTGGAACCATGCGTGTTTTGGGGTCCAAGGGGTCTCCAAGCGCACGGGTTCGAATCCTGTCCACGGTCCGAGTGTAGGTTGGGCTTCCTCACTTGGGGCAACGGTTTCCTAGCGGGTGGGCTTTGAGATAGGAGGTACCACAAAAAGTATCCTCTTTAGCCCATAAATTCCCGTGAAAAGCCCACATGGTATAAATAAAAAGAAAATGGCTATAGGAGTCCCTAGATTAAGTTAGAAAAAGACCCTATTTCTTCATGACATAGCTCCCTTTTTACCCTACACCTCGGCAGCCCCACTCTCACTCCCAACCTCCCCCCTCCCTTAGCAATTACAGTGTGCAGTTCCTATTAATTATTTATCTCTATTAATAATTCTATCCATTAAAATCCCCCCCATTAATTGTTTTCGCATTAAGCAGTCCATGCCTCCTGGCCAAATGAAATTATCACCCCTTGTTTTTATCATCGTTATTATTATCAATGTGGCCAATGAACGAACGGCCTAACTGCAACACACACACACACACACACACACACACACACACACACACACACACACACACACACACACACACACACACACGAGAGAGAGAGAGAGAGAGAGAGAGAGAGAGAGAGAGAGAGAGAGAGAGAGAGAGAGAGAGAGAGAGAGAGAGAGAGAGAGAGAGAGAGAGAGAGAGAGAGAGAGAGAGAGAGAGAGAGAGAGAGAGAGAGAGAGAGAGAGAGAGAGAGAGAGAGAGAGAGAGAGAGAGAGAGAGAGAGAGAGAGAGAGAGAGAGAGAGAGAGAGAGAGAGAGAGAGAGAGAGAGAGAGAGAGAGAGAGAGAGAGAGAGAGAGAGAGAGAGAGAGAGAGAGAGAGAGAGAGAGAGAGAGAGAGAGAGAGAGAGAGAGAGAGAGAGAGAGAGAGAGAGAGAGAGAGAGAGAGAGAGAGAGAGAGAGAGAGAGAGAGAGAGAGAGAGAGAGAGAGAGAGAGAGAGAGAGAGAGAGAGAGAGAGACAGACAGACAGACAGACAGACAGACAGACAGACAGACAGACAGACAGAGAGAGAGAGAGAGAGAGAGAGAGAGAGAGAGAGAGAGAGAGAGAGAGAGAGAGAGAGAGAGAGAGAGAGAGAGAGAGAGAGAGAGAGAGAGAGAGAGAGAGAGAGAGAGAGAGAGAGAGAGAGAGAGAGAGAGAGAGAGAGAGAGAGAGAGAGAGAGAGAGAGAGAGAGAGAGAGAGAGAGAGAGAGGTTCTCCCAGACGAGCAAGCTCCTCCTACAACCTCTACAGCACAGGAGAGATGTGGCGGGTCTGTGTGCCACCTACAAGATCCACAAGGAGGGCGCCCCGCACCTCTCTGCTCTCCGGCAGCCGTGGGCCGCACCTCACCCACTCGGCACGAGGGGGGCTCGCACGGAGAATGACTTCACTGTTCCGTTCGCCAGGATGGAGACATTCCTCTGTTCTTTTGTGCCGAGATACACTAGGCTTTGGAACAACTTAGTGAGTGATACAGATATACACAAGGCTCCTACTCTTCAGAAATTTAAATGTGAGGCCAATAAATGGCTAAAAGTGTATTAGTGTATTGTTTTAAATGAACAGTGTATCTTTTTAAATCAAAATGTTTGCCTTCAAAAAGTTAATGCGTAGTTTTCAGCAAGAAAAATTTATAAAAAGTAAAGGTGAATCTTGAAGGAAAAAAGAAAATTAGTGATAAGTGAAAGGGGCGTGTATATCCAAGAAAGACTATGCAACTAATGATTTCTTCTATTATTGTGTGTGCAATTTTTTACTGATTAGATTATATTAATGATTTGTATTGAGCAATGCATTTCTCATGTTCTAATATTCTGCCAAAGACTGTTCTCGGCATCTCACCGTGCACTTTTGGCACCTTACAATGCCATGTAATATTAACTTGTAAAAAAAAAAAAAAAAAAAAAAAAAAAAAAAAAAGAGAACAAGTGTAGGTTAATGATATGCTAAACAGAGATGAGGAAGAAAGAAAGAAAGAGGAAAGAAGAGAAGATGTGGTGAGAGAGAGAGAGAGAGAGAGAGAGAGAGAGAGAGAGAGAGAGAGAGAGAGAGAGAGAGAGAGAGAGAGAGAGAGAGAGAGAGATGAACGCATAGTAGGTGGAGGAAAGATAAGCAGGTATGGAGCGAAAGTGAGAGAGAGAAAGAGAGAGAGAGGGAGGGAGGAAGAGGAGGAGAGAAAGAGGAGGGGAGGAAAAGGAGTTAAAGAGGCAGGGAGGAAGAGATTAAGGAAGATAATAAGGGATGGAGGAAGGAGAGGAGCGGTGAGCGAAGGGAAGACAATGGTATAATGAATGAGGAAGAGAGAGAGAGAGAGAGAGAGAGAGAGAGAGAGAGAGTAGAGAGAGAGAGAGAGAGAGAGAGAGAGAGAGAGAGAGAGAGATGGATATGGAACTGATTAAAGGAGGAAGGAAGGAAGGAAGGAAGGAAGGAAGGAAGGAAGGAAGGAAGGAAGGAAGGAAGGAAGAAAGGAAGAAAGAAAGAAAGATAGAAGGGAAGGAAGGAAGGAAGGAAGGAAGGAAGGAAAAAAGGAATGGAGGAAGAAAGAAAGGGAAAAATAAAGAATAGATAAACTGGAAAAGCAATTAAGGAAGGAGGGAAGGAAGGGTGGAGGGAAGGAAGGAGGGGAGGAGGGAAGGAGGGACGGAAGGAGGGAGGGAAGGAGGGAAGAAGAGAATAATGAAGGGAGAAATGGAGGTAAAAAATAATGAAGAGAGTTGAAATGAAGGAAGATGAGATGGAGGGAAAAATTGGGAAGAAAGGAAGGAAGGAAGGAAGGAGAGAGAGAGAGAGAGAGAGAGAGAGAGAGAGAGAGAGAGAGAGAGAGAGAGAGAGAGAGAGAGAGAGAGAGAGAGAGAGAGAGAGAGAGAGAGAGAGAGAGAGAGAGAGAAACGAAGATAGGATAGGCACGTTAAGAAAGAGAAGAGACAGAGAGAAAGAAAAATGGAGGAAAGAATGAAGAGAGAAAGATTGATGGAGAAAATAAGGGAGAGAAGAATTGATGAGGCGTGGATGGATGAGAGAAAGAGAGAAAGAGAGAGAGACAAAAAGAAAGATGAAGTGGAGAAACAGGAAAAGAAATAGAAGAAGGAATTAATAGATAGAGAAAAGATGAGGATAAGAGGAATTGAAAGGCAGATAGATAGATAGATAGATAGATAGGAGAGGAATGAAAGGGAAGGAGAAGGGAGAAGTGGATAAAACAATAGAGATAGGATAGGAAGAAGAAATGAAGGAAAAATAGAATAAATAAATGGATAGATAGTGAATGACAGAAGGATGATTGATAGATGGAAAGAAAGAGAAAAAAAAGAAGAAGAAAGAAAAGCAAGAACAGAGACACACTGAAGAAAGATAAATGAACAGGAAGAGGAAGACAAGGACACACAGAGGAGAAAGGAGGAGATGGAAGGGGGAAAGGAGGAAAGAGGGAAGGGAAGAAAGGATAGAGGGACAGAAAGAAGGAAAATAAAAAGGGGAAGGGAAGAGAAGGGAGGGGAATAAAAGTCTGGGATCAAGGACCGGTTCATCCCCTGAGGAAGAAGAAGGAGGAGGAAGAAGAAGAAGAAGAGGAGGAGGAGGAGGAGGAAGGAGGTGGAGGAGGAGGAGGAGGAGGAGGAGAGCGTTTGAGAAGAGCCTTCAAAGAAAACAGAATCCGACAAACATATTGAAGACTTTTATTGGCTTTCTCTAACTCCCACGTGGTGATATTGCTCTCTCTCTCTCTCTCTCTCTCTCTCTCTCTCTCTCTCTCTCTCTCTCTCTCTCTCTCTCTTCAGGGTAAGATAGCCACTAAAGATGGAAAGAAGATGGAAAACGTGGCAAAAAATGAAGAGGAGGAGGAGGAGGAGGAGGAGGAGGAGGAGGAGGTGATGGTGAAGGTAGTGATGGTGAAGGTAGTGATGGTGAAGGTGGTGGTGGTGGTGGTGGTGGTGGTGGTGGTGGTGGTGGTGGTGGTGGTGGTGGTGGTGGTGGTGGTGGTGGTGGAGGTGGAGGACGAGGAGGAGAGGAAATGAATCAGTCATGCGGATGAAGAGGATTGACGAAAGTGGAGGAAGAGATGGAAGAGGAGGAGGAGGAGGAGGAGGAGGAGGAGGAGGAGGAGGAGGAGGAGGAGGAGGAGGAGGAGGAGGAGGAGAAGGACGAAAAATTGGAAGACACAAAAGAAGAGAAAAGGATAAGAAGTAAAACCATGGAAAGAAAGGAGGGGAGGAGAGCGAGACAGAATGATGATGACGAGGAAAGGGAAGAGAGGAGAAAAGGAGGAAGGAAGAAAAAGAGGAGGAAGAGAAGAACATGAACAAGAAGAACAAGAACAAGAGGAACAAGAACAAGAAGAACAGGAACAAGAACAAGATCAAGAAGAAGAAGAAGAAGAAGAAGAAGAAGAACAATACTAAATTACCCAACACATTTATTTCATTTCTACCAATTCATCTATTCCTTCTTTCTAAGGTCAAGCAAGAGTACAAATATAACGAGGAAAAACACCCCGCAAAGTTAACTCAAAAAAAGATAAAACTGCTAGAAAGATTCCCAAAACAGAGGCCAGTTTAGCTCCCGAGCCGTCCCAACACTTCCAGTCACGTGAAGGGAAAGAAGACAGAAAGGAGGCAAAGAATTCCAGAGTTTACTTGTGACTGAGAAGAAAGAGTGAGAAAGGTACTGGCCTCGTATTCTCAAACACTCCTGCGCTTCACCTCCACTATTCCAAAAGGCTTTATCTAAATTTACAAGAATTTTTAAGGTGTTTTACTTGTTCTAAAGGCAGAGTGACAAGATTTCTATATCAATAACTGGCAAAACACTCGCTAATTATGTCGTGGCCTTGGAAAATAGTCGTGGTGAGAGAAAAGAGCATTTTTAAAGTGTTTTTATGGTTCTAGAGGCATAGTGACAAGATTTCTACATTAGTAACTGGAGGAACACTCTTGAAAATCCCGCTATTCATGTCTGTGGCCTTAGAAAATAGTTGTGGTGAGAGAGAGAAGAGCTTTAAAAGGTGTTTTTATGGTTCTAGAGGTAGAGTGATAAGGTTTCTACATTAGTAACTGGAGGAACACCCTTGAAAAACCCCGCTATTTATGTCTGTGGCCTTAGAAAATAGTTGTGGTGAGAGAGACAGAAGAGCTTTAAAAGGTGTTTTTATGGTTCTAGAGGCAGAGTAACAAGATTTCTACATTAGTAAGCGGAGGAACACTCTTGTAAACTCCCCGCTAATCATGTCTGTGGCCTTGGAAAATAGTCGTGGTGAGAGAGCAAAGCGTTTCTGAATGTGGACCTTGGTGAACTGTAGCGTTAGCGAGACAACAACACAAACAACAGAAGAGTGAGACGCGAACGTTTTATGTAGCGAGGCATGGATAGAGAGAGCATGTCGTTACCAAGTTTAAAAGAGAAATAACTGTGAAAGAGTGATAGTTGAAAGAGATGTAACGAAAGGCAGAGATATTGAAGCCTGTAAAGGAGTAGAGATGGAGTTGATGAGATGAAAGGAATTTTATTTCAATCTGTTTTAGCAAAGTTGTGTAAATGAACACTTATGGGGCAGCCGTTCAGCACACAAGGCCCTATACTTTAAAATTCTTTATACTGTCTCTCTCTCTCTCTCTCTCTCTCTCTCTCTCTCTCTCTCTCTCTCTCTCTCTCTTCAAAAGCCACAGAGATGATTAACCGGGTTCTCAAGAGCGTTTCTCCTGATGATCAAGTAGGAATCTTGTTAGTCTATCACAAGAACCATTAAAAACACATCTAAAATCCCGTGCAACTTTGAATAGAGCCTTGAAAGCAGTCGGAGTGCTATTAACTCCTTCAGTACTGGGACGCTTTTCTATCATGAGTTTTGGGTGTGATTAGATAATTTTATGATTAGCCCATTTTATTAACATTAAGAAGGGTCTATAGGGGTTAGAAGGTTAATGACCACGGTCTTCACTATTTTAACCCCTTCAGTACTGGGACACAATTTTATCTTGAGATTTGTGAACGATTAGACTATTTCATTGATATTATGAAGGGTCTCTGGAGGTCAGAAAATTAATGGCCACAGTCCTCACCATTTTAATCCCCAACATAAGTTTCTGAAGCTGTATAAAATCACCAAATAGTAAGAAGAATGAATATGGAGACACGTCATGCTACTCAAGCGGTTTATATCTCATCACGAAACTAATCATACAAAATACCATGAATAATCTTGCATATCACCAAGACAAGATGTGAAATTCCCAGTTGAATGTTGAACTAAAAGACAGTCAAAGTACGTTCATTGCGGAAAAGGGGAACAGTTGAGAAATTAATTAGTGATAGGAGAAGGAAAGTGAGGGAAATGATAAAAAAGAAAAGGCAGGGAAGAAAATGATAAAAAGAATGAGAGTAGAAAAGAACATGAATGAATGAGGGGGATAGGTGAATAATGAAGAAATCAAGTGGTGATAGGAGATGGAAAGCGAGGAAAATGATAGAAAAGAAAAAGGAAGGAAGAGAACAATAAAAAGAATAAGAGTACAAGAGAACAAGAATGAATGAGGGATTAGGTGAATAGTGAAAAAAAAAATGAAGGGATGATAGGAGAAAGAAAGCGAAGGAAATGATAAAAAGAAAAGGAAGAAGAGAAAATAATAAAAAGAATGAGAGTAGAAAAGAACAGGAGTGAATGAAAGAATCCCAAGGCAAGACAATTCACTCCCAACACCACAAAGCCAGCGGGAGGAAAGGTGTGTGAGGGAAGGAGGGAAGGGAGGGAAGGAGGAAAGGAGGGAGCGAGATGGAGGAAGAGAGATGGCAGGAAGGAGGAAAGGAGGAAGGGAGGTAGGAAGGGAGGAAGGGAAGGTGAGAGGGAAGGAGAGAGATGGAAGGAAAAAGAGAGATAGAAGGAATGAAGGAAGGAAGGAGGGAAGAAGGGAAGGAGGGATAATGAAAGGGAGGGAGAGGGAAGGAATGAAGGAAGGGAAGGAGGGAAGGAGGAGAGAAGGAGGGAGAGAGATGGAGGAAGAGAGATGGAAGGAAGGAGGTAGGAGGAGGGAGAGAAGGAGCGAAGGAGAGAGATGGAAGGAGGAAGAAATATGGAAGGAAGGAAGGGAAGTAAGAAGGGAAGATGAAATGGAGAGAGAGGGAAGGAATGAAGGGAGGGAAGGAGGGAGGAAGGGAAGGAGGGAGGAAGGGAAGGAGGTGTGAGGGTAGGAGGTAGGGAGGGAGGGAAGGAAGGAAGGAGGAGGGAGGGATGGGAGGGAGGCAGAAGCTGCTTATTCTCCCTTTCCACACACTGACTGGACAAGGAAGTGATCGATTAGTCAACAACAACAACAACAACAACAACAATAACAAACAACAACAAGACAAGGAAACAAAGAAGGAGGCATGAAAAAAAAAAAAAAAAAAAAAACAAGAAAAAACAAAACAAAATAAAGAAATAAAAATGTCTTATCACACACACACACACACACACACACACACACACACACACACACACACACACACA
>NC_059302.1:21715922-21718422 GCF_017591435.1 Portunus trituberculatus | reverse complement strand
AAAGTAAAAACAAACAGACACACAAACAGACAGACAGACAGACAGACAAACAGACAGGCAGGCATACAAACACGATCGCCTGACACAGTATTGACACCTACCTCGCTGACCATTTTCCCTCTCCCCCCACTCCTTCTCCCCCTCTCTCCCGTCTTCTCGTAACCTCCCTTCCTCCTCTCCCTTCCTCCCTCCTTGCCGTCCTTCTCCTGTCACCCTCCGTCACCTCTTTCCTCTCCCCCTCCTTCTCTCCCTCCCTCTCCCTCTCTTTCCTCTCCCTTTCTCCCTCCCTCTCCCTTTTCTCCCTTCGTAGTCAATAACCGCGTTTGTGTGTCGCTCTGTTTGTTGCATCTGTCCAATCAGGCGCCTCCTCCTCCTCCTCCTCCTCCTCCTCTTTCTCCTCCTCCTCCTCCTCCTCCTCCTCCTCTCCTCCTCCTCCTCCTCGTCTTCTTGAACAGCGTTAGAACAGCGCGTGCCTACATACACACACACACACACACACACACACACACACACACACACACACACACACACACACACACACACACACACACACACACACAGTTGGATAACGTTACCTCCTCATCTTATCTCATCTTCGTAATCCTCCTCCTCCTCCTCCTCCTCCTCTTCCTCCTCTTTCGTCTCCTCCACCTTGTATTTAATCTTCAGCACCATCCATTTGTCATTCCTCGCGTGGTGATGTTCAGCGGAATGTCTCGTACTGTGGAGGACATTAGTGGTGGTGGTAGTAGTAGTGGTGGTGGTAGTGGTGGAGGTGGTGGTGGTGGTGGTGTGGTGGTGTGAGGTGTAGTGGTAGTAGTAGTGTAGTGGTGGTAGTAGTAGTAGTAGTAGTAGTAGTAGTAGTAGTAGTAGTAGCAGTAGTAGTGGTGGTGGTGATGGTGGTGGTGGTGGTGGTGGTGGTGGTGATTGTGTAGTAGTAGCAGTAGTGGTGGTAGTGGCAGTGGCAGCAGCAGTAGCAGCAGTAGCAGTAGTAGCAGTAGCAGTGGCAGTGGTAGCAGTGGCAGCAGCAGCAGTAGTAGTGGTAGTAGTAGTAGTAGTAGTAGTAGTAGTTGTAATGGTGGTGTCGGTGGTTGTGGTGGTGGCGGTGGTGTTGGTGGTAATGGCTGGTAAGGGGCTGATATTCCCCAAGCCGCGGTGGTGAGGCTAATGAGGGGTGGGGTTGGGCAGGGCGGTGGTGGGTGTGAAGGCCGCTAGACAGTCTCGGAAATAATGAATAAATTATCAATACGTTTAACATATCAAAATGAGCGCCAATTAACATATACATGCATTTAGTGTCGCCGAATCAGACAAGGATTGGATTTAGAGTCACAACCCAAAAAATACTTCAGATCTATTGCTTTAAACCATAAGTGTTCAAATCGCTCTTAACTGTCTTTCTAATCGTACTCAAACCTTACCTTACCTAATGTAACTTAACCTAACTTAACCTAACCTAAGTAAACCTAACTTCAGTAAACCTTCAGTAAACCTAACCTAACCTAATCTAACCTAAACAAACCTAACCTAACCTAACCACACCTAGTAGGAAAAGTAATACACAAGTGAAGACTCAGCTATGAACTCACCTAACGTAACCAAACTCAACCAAATGAAACCTAACCAAACCAAACTGAACCGAAACCTGAAACAGAGCCAACCTCCTAACCTTAGCCTAAACAAAACTAACTCAATCTCACAGCAAAAGTACCGTGCTGCACCAACCAAGACTCAGCAGTGAATCAAGTAAAACCAAACCAAATCTAACCTCAAAAAACCTAACTAACTCAAACCTAATTCAAGGCCAAAATAAACCCAACGTCCTAGCCTTAACCCAAGCAAACCCAGCCCAATCCATCCTAACCAAACAGAGCAATAGAAACACAGCAAAGGCGACAAGAATTAACTAAACCAAACAACATGTATCTTAAATAAACATCAACTTAACCCAAAAAAAACTCAACTAGACCTAACCTAATCAAATAGAGCAACAAAAAATACAACAATGGCGATGATAATTAACCCAACCAAACCAAATCTAGCTTAAACAAACCTAACCAAATCAAACTTAATTTAAACCCAATCTAACACAATTTAAGGAAACAGAGCCACAAAAACACAACAAAGGGTTAACCAAGACTCAGCTGTAAATAAATCCAACTTAATTTAACCTAACCAAACCTAACCTAACCTAACCTAACTTTAATCCAAACAAACCCAAATATATCCAAACATAATCAATCAGAGAAACAAAAATACAGCACAGGGGCAACCAAGTCTCAGCCGTGAATTAACCCTGGGTAGTGATGGCGTCAGGGATGGGGTGGCAGTCCTAAGGAGACACAGGGGAGGTTGTTGCGGCTCCCACTGATGTCCCTCGATGTCCCTCCCTCTCCTTAAAAAGACTCCTATTCTGAAACGCTTTGCTCTCTCACCATCACTACTTTCCAAAGGTTCCAGTTGAAGATACTCGTGTTTTTAAGAGTATTTCTATGGTTCT
>NC_059302.1:21708422-21713422 GCF_017591435.1 Portunus trituberculatus | reverse complement strand
ATGTATTTACTAACTAATATAATAATGTATCATCTTGTAGAACATCAAAACAGCCTTCAATCCACACATTTCAGATTGAGAGAGAGAGAGAGAGAGAGAGAGAGAGAGATTTCCTGAAGTTACGAGTGACGTTCTGAACGGAATCGTTATTTACAGAGCTGTTGTGAGTGTCGTGAGGGGAGACTCTTGACAGCCGGGAAGCGCCGTGAGTCAATGTATCTGCAAGGCTATATTTAGCCTCCCTTCCTCGTTAGCTGTGCGTTAAAGAGCTGATAGATTAGAGCACCATATTTAGAAGCGCTTCCCTCTCTCACCGCGACCATTTTCTAAGACCACCGAGACGATTAGCCGAGTTCTAAAGAGTATTTGTCCTGTTGGTAATGCAGAAATCTTGTTAACATGTCACTGGAATCACAGAAACATTCTTAATCTCTTCAGCACCGTGCCGTGTTTTCATATTCATTCTGGTTACTATATAGCAACTTTATACAGCTTCAGAAACACATGTTGGGATTAGAATAGTAAAGACTGTGACCATTAACCTTTTGACCTCCATAGATCCTTCTTAATGCAAATAAAATCGTCTAATTATACCCAATACTCAAAGTAAAATGCGTCTCATTATTGAAGGGGTTAAGAATTCGCGTAATTTGAACAATGGTCCTTTGAAAATAGTGAAGGTGCGGCGCGGAAGTGTTTCAGAATATCAGTCGCGGAAAGACACGTAGAGAAGTCATTGATTGATTGACGAAAGGTCGGAGTGACTAACTGACTAATTGGATTGACTGTTGCTTGACTGTTTAATTACGTGGTTGGTTTGTGTACTAACTATTGCTTTAACTGGTCCGCTTCTTGAATGACCAATTGACTGCTGATTTATTGTTTGACTGTTTAATTACGTGGTTGGTATATGTACTGACTATTGCTTTAATCGGCCCACTTCTTGAATGACTGATTGGCTGCTTGACTGAGTAACTGATTGACTGACTGACTAATTGGACTGACTGATTTATTGTTTGTTTGTTTAATTAAGTGGTTGTTATGCATACTATTTCTTTAACTGACTGACTGACTGACTGATTGAGTGTGGTTTGCTACGTGTGGTGTTGATAAACTGATTGATATGTGGTTTTAATGACTGACTGACTATCTGACCGGTTGATAGACTGACTCACAAATCTCACTGATTGACTAAATGACTGTTCGATTGACGAGTTGATGAGTTGACTGGTTGACTGACTGATAATGTTGTTAATTACTGACTAGAGCTGCGGAAAAGATATAATGAAAATATGAAAATGAAAAAAAATGGCCGAGTGGTACAGTTTTTTTGAGTATTTGGTGAGCTAACCTTTCATCACCACGTCAAGGGCTCGGATTTGGGACTCAAGCGGCATTAAATAGCCTCTTTCCAGCCGGGTCTTCCTCCCTCTCCATCACTCACTCCACTGCGGTCTGCGTGGCGTTATTGTGGTGAAAATAAGAAAGGTTGAATTAGTGAACGTGAAGTAATCTAACCTGACGCAACCTAACCCGAGGAAAAGTCTACGGTAAATGAAGCCGCGTTTCACTAACTCTAGGGGAAAACTCTCCCTATTTCAACTATTTTTTTTTTTTTTTTTTTACCATGTGGGCTTTTCACGGGAATTTATGGGCTAAAGGGGATACTTTTTAGGGTACCTCCTATCTTAAAGCCCACCCGCTAGGAAACCGTTGCCCCGAGTGAGGAAGCCCAACCTACACTCAGACCGTGGACAGGATTCGAACCCGTGCGCTTGGAGACCTCTAGGATCCCAAAGCACGCATGGTTCCACTGTACCACGTCTTGTTATTATTATTTCTTTAGCATTCCCTGTTGTGTTTATTGTTACTTTTATTATGTGAAGTAACCTAACCTGACCTAACTTAACCTAACCTAACTTGACCTTACACAACGTAATCTAACCTGAGCTCATCTTGTTTCTAACCTAACAGGACCTCATCTAACTTATCATTTTAATATACCTAACCTACCCTAACCTTATTCAATCTAGCCTAATGTTGCTTTGTTTTTCCTAACCTATTGTAATCTAATCTCGTTTTAGCTGACTTTACATAACATAACATAACGTAACCAAATTGAATCAAACCTTAGTGATACAAGAAAAAGTAGAAGAAGAGAGTGAAGAAGGAACAGAAGGAAAGAAGGAAAGAATAAAAGGAAGGACGGGAGGGAAGGAAGGAAAGGAGGAAAGAGAGAGAAGAGACCTTAACACTAATCTAACCATACACTACCTAACTTTGCTTTACCTTACCTAACCTAATCTAACTTTATCTTATTTAATTTACCTGTAATATAACTTAATCTTATCTTACTTTACCTTACCTAACCTAACCTAACTTAACTTTACCTCTAACCTAACTTAACCTAATCGTACATTGCTTTACCTAACCTAACCTAACTTCATATAACTTTTTCAAGAGCCAACCTAACCTAAGTTTAATCTACCTTTACCTAACTTTTAAAGTGTTTTAATTATGTATGATGAGTTTAACTTCTTCTTCTTCTTCTTCTTCTTTTCTCCTCCATTTTTTCCTTTTTCTTCTTTCTTCATCTTTTTTACTTTTTTTTCTTACTTCTCCTTCCTTTCTTTTTCTTTTTCCTTCTTCTTCCCTCCTTTCCCTTTCTTTTCCCAATCTCTTCCTTTTTCTCCCTCTCTCCTCTCTTTCGCTTCTTCTCTCCCTTTCCTCTTGTCCTTCCTGTTATTCTTTCCTTCTTTCCTTCTCTTCTATTCTTCCCTCTTTCTTTTTTTTTCTTCTTCTATTACTATTTCCTCCTCCTCCTCCTCCTCCTCCTCCTCCTCCTCCTCCTCCTCCTCCTCCTCCTTATGCATCAGTTTTCCCGTGTGTCCTCACCTACACTCTATACGCACAACACATTACCATACCAACAACATTTCCTCCCTCCCTACAGAGAATGCGGAACCTACACTATACTTTTGTCTTCTTTATCTTTTACTGTAGCCTCTCTCTCTCTCTCTCTCTCTCTCTCTCTCTCTCTCTCTCTCTCTCTTCCAGATTTTTTTTTTTCAGTTTTCTTCTAAGTACATTGTTATCATACTGCTCATTTCTTTTCTAGTGTCTAAAATCTTCTTTGATATACTCTGGCTCTTTATCTATCGTTTATTTTAGTATTTATCATCACAGCAATTTATTCTGTTTCGTATCTTCTTTCACATTTCATATCCTTCTATCGTTTCCGCAGCAAGTAATCATGTATACTCTTGCTAACCCATCTTCTAATGTGTTTATGTCCTCCACAGCGATCATTTATCTTCTCTTCTTCGACACCTAGGCATTTTTTTCCCACGTGTATATTGAGACGAAGTTCTTTCCAGCTCTCTTTCCACCAGCCACTATCGTACACTTCCCCCAGACAGTCTCCTATAAGCACAGCTACAGCTAACCCGGCCTGCGTGTGGTCCTGTGTAGAGACGTGACAGCTGGCGACTTCCCATGGAGCGCTCAAGTTTGGCGGAGTCTGTGTTTCTCTGTGTATTATTGTTTCGGTGCCTCAAAGTGATCAAACAGTCAATCAAGCCCTCCTGTGTAGCTTTGATTAAGACAGTTAGGCCAGGCTGAAGCTCCTTCCATCCATTCAGGGCCTCAGTGTTGCTTCTATTCGTGATGACTTCTCCGTGAAAAATAATCATGATAGTACCATTCGTGATAACTTTTGACGTGATCCACTTTATTTTATGTCACGCAAGCTAACACAGCAGTACATAATCTAGTCTAGTAACACGTAACGCAAAAGAGGACCATATTCTGGAACACTTTTGCCCCTCACAGCTCCACTATTTTCGAAAAGGTTTTAGTTGAAGTGACGTATGTTTATCATCGAGTTTTTTTTCCAGTATTCTAGTGATAAATTGAAAATACATTAACATTATCTACACGGGAAAGACTCTTAAGAACCCGGCTAATCATCTCTGTAGCCTTTGAAAATAGTCGTGGTGAGGGAGCAAAGCGTTTCTGCATATGGACCATTATCTAACTCACATCCCAGCGTAACATTACAGAGAACAGCATACGTAACCTTGACTAACCTAATGACCTAACATGACGTAATCTCATTAAATTCTAACTTATTCTCGTATTTTATCAACGTATTCTAGCATAAACATAACACACCCTTCTCTAACCTCACATCACTTAACCGAACCTAACCAGACTGAACCTGAAATAAAACCGAAACTAACCTCGTTTATCAAGCGAGGCGAACTATTTTAGGAGGGACGTGTTGTAGGTAGAGTGTTCGTGTGTTCGTGCGGCAAATTTACCTGGAAAAGCTAACGATACGCGCTTCCTGAGACACCCAAGGGAATGCACAGGTGAAGGGAAAGGAGGGGACGGGGTGGAGGAGGGGAGGAAAGAGAGAGAGGGAAAAGATAGAAGGGAAAAAAGAAGGGAAGAAGAGAAGAGAAGGAAAGGGGGGAGAATAAAAGGGAGGACAGGAGGGGAAGGAAGGAAAGGAGGAAAGGGCGAAAAGATAGGGAAGAGAGAAGAGGGGAAAAAGAGAAGAGAGGAAGGGAGGGAAGAAAAAAAGGAAGAAAATGAGGAAAGAGAGAGCAGAATGGAAGAAAGAAAAAAAGGGAGAGATTAAAGGATAGAAGGAAGAAAATGAGAAAAGGGAGACAAAGCAATAAAGGAAGAATGGGAGGCAAGAGAAGAAAAGCAAGAGAGAAGGAATAGGTGGGAGAAAAAAAAGGAAGGGCAAGGAAGGAGAGATGGGAGGGACAGGGAGATAGAAGAGGGGGGGGAGAGAAGGAAGGGAAGGTAAAGTATGGAAGGGGGTTTAGGAGGAAAGGAGAGGGGGAAGGGAAGATGGCAGGAGAAAGAGAAGGAAGGCAAGGGACTAGAAATAGGAGGGAGAGAAGGAGGTAGGAGGGAGGGGAGCCACAGTACCCTATAGTGGGGAGAGAGAGAGAGAGAGAGAGAGAGAGAGAGAGAGAGAGAGA
>NC_059302.1:21640922-21703422 GCF_017591435.1 Portunus trituberculatus | reverse complement strand
TCCGTCCCCGAGCGAGCCTCCATCACAATCTCCTCCGCTGTTGTCAACTTGTCGACCTGTTCAGCGTGAGTGTGTGAACCAGCTCCATTTATTCCTTCCCTTTCATTTTTATGTACAAATAATTTTCCAGAATGTTTTATTTAATGTTGTGCGGCAAAAATAAATAATTGTTTTAATATCCATTTATCTCAATTCGCAATTAACAAAATAGCAATACTATCAGACATTCGCGAGATACGATGTTCATTTATTTCCTTTGGTACAGTGCTAATTATATAATATGACAGGTTATCTGCACCAGGAAGAAACATGTGTCTACCATTATTTACTCGCTTCAAAATTAGGTAGTGAGTTTAGCTAACCCACAGCACCCACCACCAGATGGCAGCAGTGTGGGAGAGGCTTCATTCCACACCCACGCTCTCCTCCACCGCCCACACCTACACCCATAGGAAATACACCCCCGTGGACAGCTTGGAATGGACGCTGGAATCTGATTATGACCACGAGAAGGATCTGTTCATGGACAAGCCAGCTGTCATGTGTCGCCGCGGGTCAGTCACTCACTCACTTAAACATTCATAACATTCATTCATTTCAGTCTTGTTGTTTAGATTCTATGTGTTTATTAGGGTGCGATTTTGTTTTTCACCCTTTTATTTCCAGGGTGGACGGCAGATCTTGCCAGGAGGAGCAAGCGCGGCGGGGGGCGCAGGAAGAGGGACAGTGGAGAACAGAGCGCCCGACACTGGACGCCAAACACTCGCCAATAAGTAATATGATTTTCATATTAAGGAGTGATGTGATTGATCATTCATTAATATGCATTTCCTTGTGTGTGTGTGTGTGTGTGTGTGTGTGTGTGTGTGTGTGTGTGTGTGTGTGTGTGTGTGAGGTATATAAATTTTCAAGCATCAAGCCAGCAAACACATAGTCCAACCAGTACCTTCCTGCCTGCTTTTCTGCCTTTCTGCCTGCCTGCCTGTCTGCCTGCCTTTCTGCCTCCCTGCCTGCTTGTCTATCTGCTTGCCTTCCTGCCTTCCCTCCTTCCTTCTTGCCTGCCTGCCTTCCTTCCTGTCTGTCTGCCTTCCTGCCTGCCTGTTTGTCTGTTTGTCTGCCTGCCTGCCTTCCTGCCTGCCTGCTTGTCTGCCTGCCTACCTGCCTGCCTGCCTGCCTGTCTGTCTGCCTGCCTGCCTTCCCGACGGATGGGTGACGTTACAACTGATTTCCATAACTCAATATTTTTCTATCTGCCTTTGATATAATGCTGCTTTTCTTCACTCATTTGCATATTTTAATGGCATATCATCCCTAGAAACCAAAACACTCACCAACCAATAGTGTCATTTCCTTATTAATGAGTTTTGTGTTTGCTTTACGTAATTCCTTTGTCTCCTGATAAAACAAAACTGCCATCCTTTATTCATTTCACATTTGTCCTCGCTTTACCACACCAAACTCTTCTCATGCAGTAAATTGGCGCCTTATATTGATGAAGGTTACTGATTTCATTTTCTTTCCTGTCTCCAAATGAAATGAAGGTGCTCTCCTTTATTCGTTTCATATTAATTTTCGTTTCAAAACAACGTTAATCACTTTCCAAGCAAACAGTAAAATGACTTCCTTAATTATTGATGAACGCTGCGACTCACGCAATTTCAGCTCTTTTTGAGCTCCAACTGATATAAAGTTACTATCATCCTTTATTCATCTCTTTTCTTCAACACGATGACTCAACAAGTAATACGAAACAAAAATAATGATTTCCTTATTGATAAATGTTACGATTGATTTCCATAATATTTTTTTTTCTCTGTCGCCTACTCAAATAGAAGCGGCAATCCTTAACTCATTAACATATTTGCATTCGTCCTAATTCCAGGCCAGCGTTGTGCCGCCGTGGAACAGGCAGGACTGGCCGGCTCCCGCACTCCACCTGCTGGTAAACTGATGAATTATTTCGTTTGATTATATATATTCTTTCTTTTCTTTTCGGCGGTGGGAGGAAGTGGAAAAGCTATAAATATCCTGTTTTCTTTAGATATTTGCCAACATTGCGGCGATGTGGTTGTTGATGTTGTAGTCTGAATCGTCTCACGAGCAGCCATACTTGTTTGTGTGTCAGCTTATTGAGACACGGTACTGATTAATGCCTGATGAAAGATCGAGAGCACTAGATATCTACCGTTCACAGAACACTTCAAATGCTTCAGATTAATATATTCCAAAATTAATTAAGCTCTACGTGGAACTCTACGGGGATTTGTACAGCTCCTCACAGCGGCGCTTCAAATGCTTAATGATAACAGTGATATATTGCTTTATAATATTCAGCTTTACGTGATTCTATAGACTTCCTCCTTACTTTTATTAACACTTAACCGTTTCAAATTAATCTACTACGCGTATTTTCTTATCATTTCAATCACACATGGCCCTATGCACATCCTTGGTGACGCAAATCCTTCCACAAATATTTTCACTGATAATTCTTCAACTCACATAATCTGTTGGTCGTCAGGGCGGCGCCAGGAGGCTGGAGGAGTACTGGGGCCTCGGTTGTGGCGGATACGGACCGAGGATTCTCTCACCCACTACTTGCAATACAGCCCCCGCGCCACACACACGCTCACGGTGCCCAAGGCTGCCCAGGGGTACGCCAGGAACCCCATTGGTGCCTTCTTCACCTCATAGTTCCTCCTGAATACTCAATCCTTCACTCTCAGCGAACCCCATAGAAGCGATAGTGTGTGTTCATGTCATGCACTTTTGTATCTGTTTGTAATAAGGGAATATATATATATATATATATATATATATATATATATATATATATATATATATATATATATATATATATATTTTTTTTTTTGGGGGTGGGGGGTTGCAGACTTAGTACCGTCATCTCAAACTCCAATTAATGCGGGTTCACTCGTATCAATATCCGGCTGGAATTGCGACCCGCTAGTGTTTTCGGCTGCATTTCGGCACTTATTTGATCGCAATTGCGCATTGTCTTTTGTTAAGATGAACACTCCTCTTATAAGAAATACTGGTCAAACAGCCGATACTTCCCAGCCGCTATGCATGATCGTGTTCCGGCTAGCAGGGCCTGTCGATACTTCTAGCAGCTATTATTTCCAGCAGCATATTGACACGTGTGAACCCTTCACGGTGGAATCACAGTTGTTACTTCCATCCTATACATCATTAGTAAGACAAACTTCACTCTGGTTTGATAATGTTAGTAGAGCGTCATTGTGTAGTTCAATTACGCGACTTTCTATCCATTACTTTGTAGTACTGTGTATGGACTAGAAACTGACCTGTCACTATGGAGACGGCTATACCCAATGGCTTCATGATGTCAACCTTTGGCTTTCCACTTTTCTTGATAGCGTCTAACCTTGAGCCTCGTCCTCAGCGTCGTCTTAACCCTTTCAGTACCATGATAAATTTTCACATTCTTTCTGCTTATATTTGGTGATTTTATACTTCAGAAATTTGCGGGAGATAGGGAGAATTAAAATAATGAAGACTGACCATTAATCTTGTGACCATAGATCCTTCATGATGTCAATAGTCATCAAATCAAATCCAACCCCTTGGTAGAAACGCCTCCCAGTACTGAAGGCGTTAAACAGTGGCACTCTCACCCACCTCAGTCCCTGTCCGTCACTGCCAGGTTCTTACAGTAGCAGCACCTGGCAATGTCAATAAACAACATCTTTTTGTCAATTAAACTAGTAATAGAACTCAAATGTCTTTAACTATCCTTCTCATCTACTCTCAACGGCCAAACAAAAAACACCTACTACTGACGTCCAAAAACAAATAATCCGGTACATTTTTTCACTCCATAATACACGTTCAGATCCCCCCGTACCTCAATGTCACGTCTCACCTTCCAAGCTTTTGTGATCCTCTTGCTTCACATATTAACCTACGCTATCACTCACTCTGCTGCAAGCCTTCTCTCTGACTCTGCCGAAAATATCCCAATACCATTAGTTGCTGTGTACCAGGACCTCACTCTGCTAAAAACTCAATACATAACTCTTCTTCCAGTTCCTTCTCACTTTCTCTTTCCTCGTTACCCTCCCTTCACATAAACTAAAAACAGAAACAGGAGATCGAGGAGGAAGAGGAAGGAGGAAGATAAGAAGAGGAGATCAAGGTGGAGTAAAAGGAAGCTATGCAAACCTACTGACTACAACACAAAGTAAATCAACGTGAATAATGACATCATTTATTCATATCCAAATCATTTAATGCTACCATTCTTTGTACAAGACATAGGCATATGTACACAAAATAACTTGTTGTACTCTCATACAACAGTAAGAGTCAGGATTCGCAAACATGTAAGGGAGGTTCTTCTTAAATTTAAGTGAGCCTTTCTTTTTAGCGTCCGCCGGGGGTGGGGGGGTTGCCGCGGGCCCCTGAGCGGAGCCTGTTGGGCCAGGTACAGGTACAGTCTTGGTACAGCGCCGCCTGGTAGATGCTACACCTCTACCGCCCACTACCACTAGCAGAGAATTGGTGGAAAAAGAATTGGAGAGCGAGAGAGAGAGAGAGAAAAAAAAAAAAAAAAAATTATATATATATATATATATATATATATATATATATATATATATATATATATATATATATATATATATATATATATATATATATATATATATATATATATATATATATATATATATATATATATATATATATATATATATATATATATAATAAACGAAAAAAAAAAAAAAAAAAAAAAAAAAAGGCAACAGGTATGCGCGGGTCCCGGTTCACCCCCCCGCGCTGGACAACTCTTGTATACTTTATGCTTAGTCCTAGAACCGTGAACATCAAGAATAAACAGGTACTATTGTGGGAGGAGCAGGGAAAAAAAAAAGTTCTAAAGGAAGAAAGAGAAAGATAAGAACAAATCCAAACCCCAGAACCCATGGAAACATTTGCCTTAAGAAGTGCAGACTGGCACACATAATATAGAGGCGAGTCAGTCCTGTAATGGTGAAGTGTGGCACGGAAAACAACACGGAAAATAGGTGAAGTGTGGCACGGAAGACATAACACGAGAGAGAGAGAGAGAGAGAGAGAGAGAGAGAGAGAGAGAGAGAGAGAGAGAGAGAGAGAGAGAGAGAGAGAGAGAGAGAGAGAGAGAGAGAGAGAGAGAGAGAGAGAGAGAGAGAGAGAGAGAGAGAGAGAGAGAGAGAGAGAGAGAGAGAGAGAGAGAGAGAGAGAGAAATTGTTGTCCAAAATAATTAGTAAAATAAAATTAAAAAAAATAAATAAAAATTAAGTGTTGGGCCTGGAGAGAGATGATACAGGGAGGGAATAAAAAGTGTAGATAGAGAACACGAAGAGAGAACATCGACTTTACAACACGCTATCATCGGCGATGAAAAAATAGAGTAAAATAATATATATATATGTATATATATAGTATGTATATATATATCCACAATAATAATAAATAATGATTCAATTCAGGTAGAGTTTCCTTCATTTCCTCACAACACTTAGTGGACATGTTATTTTCTGTAAAAGATATCAAGGTAATTTCACTTCAGAAAAAAACATGAATGTGTGTGTGTCCGTTTGTATGCAAAAGCGAGGAGAAAATAAAAATATAATATTTTCCCAACAATCTATGTACATAACATAAATACAACAAGTGCGAGAGAGAGAGAGAGAGAGAGAGAGAGAGAGAGAGAGAGAGAGAGAGAGAGAGAGAGAGAGAGAGAGAGAGAGAGAGAGAGAGAGAGAGAGAGAGAGAGAGAGAGAGAGAGAGAGAGAGAGAGAGAGAAACAACAAAGAAGGGGAGGTGTCCAAGCCACAAACACTAGAGATTCATCAGCCAGCTTGTCGATGTATCAGGTAGATTTTTTAAAGATTTATAAATAATATACAGCTCGTATTTAAAGTCTTTCCAGAAGTAAAAATATATAACAAAAAATAATATATATAGTATATAATAGGTCTTAATTTACATATATTTTACATGAAAACATTAGTGAAACCTTTAGCTTGGTGTATGGTGGTGGTGGTGGTGACAGTGGTGGTGGTGACAGTGGTTGTGGTGGTGGTGGTAGTGGTGGTGGTGGTGGTGGTGATGTTGATGTATGAGGGGAAAGGAGAGAAATAGTAGGGAAAACAGATCACTCATAGTCATCTGCCCACAAGAAGGTAAGGTGATGCTCAGTCTGGTCTTCTCTGTACTGCATCAGATCAGTGAGGCAAGGGAGGGGGAGGGACCAGGAAATGACAAAGAACAAAGACAAGGGGAGAGGAAGAACAGAAGAAAGGAGTAGTGTATGGAAGGGCGGGCAGTAGAGGGGGACTGTACAACACCGCTCATCATCAGAACTGTAAATAAAAGTGTATGGTCGACACCAATGGAGTGAGGCCATGTCCTTGAGATGAAAGTTTGGTTCCTTTCATCTTATTCACTTGACATTAAAAATAATAAACCTTTTCCTTTGTCCCTTTATGAATTGATGTGGTCCTCTTGACCACTGGAACTTAGTGATAATTTCCATACAATTCACCCTGAAGAATTGTGCTGGAAAAATAATCAATTTTTTCTTTTCTCATGAGACGGAAGTGTTAGGTGGGAGTCAAGTGTTGGTTGGCACCTGGCTCCAGGAGGGACAGCAGTCAGTCATCACTCTCACTCACACAAGCACAGCAGACTGGCAGTCATCTTGGGCATTTTCCTTAAGAAACATTCTAAGAGCCCATTATTTTGTCAGGGAGAAAGAACCTAATATTATTTTGTACTTTTCAAAAACAAATAGATACAAGAAAGGATAAGCAAATTAAAGCCGAGAGAAATAAAGAAATGGACGAGGGGCACAGGTTGAATGCAACAAAATATTTCATTACGTACAAAGCTTTCCAACAATATACACAGGCGTGCTGGTCTGCACGAGGACATGAAGGTCTTTACAGAGAGCACAGCTTATCCTGATAGCATCACTGGGTCAGGGGCAGGGGTGAGAAGGGGCCAGGAGGCTCCGCTGACCCGCCATCACGAGCCTCGGGTACCTGGAGCAGGGCAGTCTTGCCCAGAATAGCCTGCACTACTCTCACCACTAACCCTGGCAGGATCTACATGTCCTGATGGGCTGGGACCTGGCAGGCCAGGACCTGCAGGTTCTGTTTGTGGAGGCAGGGGTGGAGGAGGAGGTGGAGGGGGAGCCAGGCGCGCTGCTGAGTAGAGAGAGATGGGTGCGGTCAATGTGCCAATTCCTGGGGCACCAAACTGACCCCGAGAGAAGGGGCGGCCGGGATACTCTGGGTTCTGCTGAGGAGCTGTGAGGGCAGGGGAGAGGCAGGGTCCAGACTGCTTGGAGGGAGGCAGGCCAGGCAGACCATGGGGAATGGTCGGCAGGACAGCCAGACCAGCCTGAACCACTGGTGGGGTGGGCACAGGAGGAACTCCAATGGGTGGCGGCACCGGACAGGGCCGAGGAACTGCTCCAGTCATTGAGTTGGGGATGCTGGCTGAGGCTGGAACTGGGCTCTGGGGCAAGGATGCTCCCCGCACACCAGGGAGAGCAGGAGGAACTGGAGCTGAAGATGGGAACAGACCAGTGGATCCAATTATTCTCTGAGAGCCAGAGACCACAGGCCCTCCAGTAGTTCCTACCTCAGGTTGCCCTGTCCCACCAACACCCACCTTCACCCCACAGACCACCTTTGGTTCTATCACCTCTCGCCCATGGAAGATGGAGTTCTTGGGCTGAGTCGTGGTTGGTGGCGGTGGTGGTGGTGGGGGAGGTGGCAGCAAAGTCTTGTGGCGACGATGGCCTCGTTCATCACCCTCTGTTGGTGGAATATTATGTTTACTATTTAATTTCACAAAAACTTCCAAGTTCCAAACACTTACAGATGGTAGTCACAAGACCAGCTCTTCTTCACAACTTCCACTTACCTGTAAGGTAGGACAAGCAGGCTGGACCAACAGAAAGGACTGGTGGCTTGCGTACACGAGGGGAGAGTGGGCTTGAGGTGGTGAGGGGAGTTGTTGGGGGTACGGGAGGGGATGGTCGACTTAGTACCCCAGAACAGCTCAGTCGCAGACCTGTCACAACAATACCTTTATCCTTTCTGAACTATAAGTAAAATTACATCTAAACTTCTATTTTGTCAATTAAATACACTATCACTTTACCAAATTATCAACATATCTGATACAGCAGTTAGTAATTATTATTAAATTTAATTGAGAACAATATTAAAAGTTGACAATGTAAGGAAGTTTACATCAAAGACAACCATACAAGAGCTTTTGGTAAGACAGAGATAAAGTAATGGAAGATACTGCATAATGGTAATGGTCATTTGTACAGTACAACAAATAAAATACACTAAACATTGCTTTGCAGCAAGCCATACATAGCCTAACAGCTCACCTGACTTGTCATCATCATCATCAGCTACACAGAGACCAAACTCTCTCCGGAGCCTGGCAGTCAGGTTTTCTCTCTGGCGCTCCAGCAGTGTTGGCGCTGCATTCCATTTAACGTCCTGGGTGCTGCCTCCAGAAATGGTGGTACTTGAGGTGGTGGTGCCAGTGACTGAAGTTGATGCCTCAGACATTGTACAGCTCCCAGAAATACTACTACTATTGCTGACATTTGTACTGCTGCTGCTGGCTCCGCTGCTGTTGCTGCTGTTTTTGTTAGTGGTAATGCTAGTGGTGGTGTTATTGCTACTCATGACTTTGTTTATTATGCTGTGTCTGCTGAGGTCACTGGCGCTGACGGTTCCGGCGGCACTGGTGCGGAAGCTCTCCCCATCTGGTGGCAGAAGAAAATGGTACATTACAACAATGTCAAAAGAAAACAAAGGACATATGCACAATTACTGAAGATCAAGCAATGAAGTGATGATGTCAACTAATCACACTCACTACAAAGCTTCATGCACCTCACATGCCATTTGCGCCAAGATATATAGTGTGCATTACAAACAACAACTAATCAATACCTCTCTTGGTTTCCTCTAGAGAACTTCTGGTGTCCAAGTTAATAGGTGATGGAGGGAGGAGTATTGGGCCGATGGGGGAGAGTGGAAGGTCTGGGGAGGAGTCACCATCTTCCCCACTGCCCCCAGTCACGCCTGGAGGGGAGGATTGGGTGGGGGAGTGCAGACCTCCACGCACTGAGGACTCATGGGTATCCCCAGAGGAGTCTGCACCTGAGGAACGGTGTGGGGGTGGGCATGGGGGAGGGGAGGAGTCAAGAGGTCCAGTCTCTCCCCCAACACTTTTCCTCTTGCGATACTCCAAGATGGACAACTGTGAGGGCACAGGGAAGGTGAGTTTCTCTAACTGAATCACACTGCACTAGAAATCAGTTTTCACAAACAACTAATGAACACAGTACAAAACATTTGATAGAGACAGTGCTTTTAGAAAAATCAAACCAATCCCAACAACTCTATTGCAGTTCTGCATTGACCATCTAAAGAAAACACAAACACGTGATTAGGAACCTGAAGTGCAAGAGATGAGACTAGGAAACAGATGACAGTGCTTCAAACTGTGGCTGATCCTGCAAAGGATGCCTTCACCTGTGACTGATGAATTCACTGCACACACACAAACACAAACACACACACAGACTGAAGGGAAGCATGTTAAAGTGCTATAGCCTACCTTCTTTTTCACTGGTGCAGGTCTTGCCAGAGTGTTGTCTGTGTTAGATGTGTGGTGCTGATGGGATGGGCTTCTGCTGACCTCCTCACCACCTTCCTGCTGGTGCTGGTGCTGGTGCTGCTGCTGCTGATGCTGTTGTTGCTGCTGCTCCTCTTGTGTTGCATCATCTGGTGGTGGTGGTGGTGTGCATGGTCCTCTTGATCTAGACCTCCATGTTCCTTCAGTAGCAGACTCTCCTGCCCTCTTGTCCTCACCTTTCGCCTCCTTGATGGTCCCAGCAGTGGTGAGTGGTGACCTGGGAGGGGTGGTGGGTGACGTTGGAGAAGTGGATGGGCTAGTGGGGGCAGGACCTTCTGGTGTTCGGGGTCCTCTCCCTCCTAAATAGTTTGCACTCTCGGAAGTCTTAACTCTCACGGGATCACTGTCAGAAAAACTCTCAGGGTTTGTTTGCCAAGGAAGTGGTGGGAAGAGTGTAGGTGGAGTGGGTGGCTTCCTTAAAACTTCCACAGGATGTTCTTCAGGCTTCAGAGACAAGTCCAGCTTCCATCTTGCTTCAGCAGTGACAGGATTGCTAATGTCACCTTTCTCGTGTGGAATGGTTGTGTCTGCGTCATCCTTGATGGGCAATTGGCAATCCCTTGTTCTTTCTGCTGGGCTGCCCTCCCTTGCTGGTCTGGGCTCAGTCTTGCCCTGAGTCACGGGTGACTTCTCCCTGCTGCTTCTTTTGTCCTTCCTCTTCTCTTTATTGGCAAGGGAAGAGGGTGACTTGGAACGTTCCCTATGGCTGCCAGGAATACAATGTTCCTTGTTCTCTTTCCTTTCTGTCTGCTTGGAACTCTTGTCATCTTTTTCTGTATCAGCTTTTTGTATTCTGCCTTCCTTTAAGGAAATGTCTTCCTCTCCTGTGGGCTTCTCCTTCAGACCCTTCACTCCTTTTGTCTTTTGTTTTGGTTCCTTGTCCTTTTTCATTACTCTTTTCAATTTCTTTATCTTCCTTCCTACCTTTTCTTTTTTCTTGCCAGTTCTCTTGGGTTCATCTTGGTCTGAAGAGTCACCTTCATCTTCTTCTATCTTGTCTTTTCTATGAAAAGTTTCTGGAGGAGCAGTAGTGGGATAGAATTGCTCCTGATTGTCTTCTGAACTCTCAATGGCCCCTGTTATCTTTGCTTCCTCAGTGGCAGGTGTTGGTCTGTCCTCATCTTCCTTCTTTTCCTCTTCCTCCTCCTTTGGAGGTTTCTCTTGATCACTACCAACTGTCTCATCTTCAGATAGTTTGTCCTCAGCTTTAGTCACTTCCTTGTCCTTGGTCTCCTCAGGCTCTTCTACCTTTTTCACAGAGGTGTCTTCTGTTTCCTTGGGTACCTCTGTGGTTCCTGGTCCCTCCTCTACAGAATCCTGGGGTTCAGCTTTTATTTCCATTTCTTGCTTCTCTTCTACCTCTTCTTTCTTTGATTTTCTTTGTTCAACTTTCAGATCTTCTCTCTCTTTTTCTTCTGCTGATCTCTCTATGTCCATGGTTTCTTTTTCTTCAATGTCACTCTCAATCTTTGGTTCAACTTTGCAATCTGCTTCTATCTTGGTTTGTGTTGGTTCAGTTTTAATTTGTTGTTGGGATGTTTCCTCCTTGACTTGCTGAGATTTGTCATCTGCAGCCTTGTCTTCCTCCCTCTCCCTCTCCCTTTGCTGCTGCTCCTGCTTCTCTTCTCTCTCCATTTTTATCTCTTCAGTTTTCACTTTTTCTTCTTCGTCTTGTCTTTCCATTTCTTCTTCTTTCTCTTTACTAACATTCACCTCTTTCCCTCTCTTAACTGGTTTCCTCCTCTTTACATCAGTCTTAATCTTCAGGTCTTGTCTTCCCTTCTTCACCATTCCTCCCTGTTGTCTCTTTCCTCTTTTGGTGGGCTGTGGCTGTGGCTGTTGCTGATTCCTGCCTTTCTTCACTGTACTCTGCCTCCTCCTGGTTTTAAGAGGTTCCTCTCTATCATCATCTACTATAATCTGTTTTTCATCTCCTTCATACTCATCTCGCACATCATCCTCTTCCTTTTCAGTTTCATCTTCCTCTTCCTCTTCCTCTTCCTCTTCCTCTTCCTCTTCCTCCTCCTCCTCCTCTTCCTCATCCTCAGGTTCATAACAGACCTTCTTTCCTCTGCGAGTTTTTGGTCGCATAACTTCCTCTTCCTCTTCCATCTGGTTTTGGGAGAGTCGTGCACATGATACCTTGCTGAAATTCACTGCCCCACTGCCTTGGTCAAAAAAACTTCCATCCTCATCTATCACCAGGTCTTCCTCTTCTTCCTCATCATCTTCCTGCACCACTACTCTCTTTGTCCTGCTGCTGCTGCTGGTGTCTGTGGCAGACCTCAGGTATCCTGGACAAGTAATGGTGTCCTGAACAGAGGGGCTGGTTGGCCTGTCCTCAGAGTACCTGTGGTTAGACTTTGTCTTGTGTGAGTCATCCTCCTCAGCCAGTTCTGCTTCCATCTGAAAAAGTTAATTGTACTTCATTAGGGTTCTCTAGATACTGAGTCCACACTATATCAACAAGTCAGGTATATTCTGACTGCTTCTATTTTCTTTCTTTTGTAATGGAACGAGTATCAGTGTTTGGCAGATATGAAGAAAAGGTTTGTAAGCTTCAAGATAAAGAAGAAAGTAACAAGATTCAGGTATGTTATAACAGATTTTTCAAAGATACAGGAGGCTGCGATATACAGCGATCTTTTTTCTTTCATATCGCGACAACTGCAATAACTATCATTTTCCAATACACAGACAATTAATTATTTCGGAAGGAAAACTGAGCAGGAAATATATCAAATGTACCGCCATGGCAAACAAATACATGAATTGCTCACCCACGCAGTCACGTTCCAACACTTGACCCATGTACAAGCGGCGCTCTCACTCTACACAAGTTAACCACGTGGTCTACTACTGTCTACCAAGATGCCTAAGCGTCCAAGTTCCAATCCTGTTAGTTCAAGTGAGAAAAAGAAGAGGAAAACATTGAACATTGGTGACAAGATAAACGTTCTGGATGAGACTTGAACATGGAACAACTGCCCCTGTGGCTGCATGCTGCTAACTTGTCAAAGCATCTTTCATGTCATAAGGCAGAGGAGATACATTATTCGTGCAAAGTGTACTGAACCATTAATGTCCGTGAGCATCAAACATTCAGGATCACTTCACAAAATATGTGGAGCATGTATACTAACTGCGTATCAATCCTGTTAACACCATAAAGTGAGTGGTACTCTAGAACAGACTCAGGCAATGGAAATACAGGCATATCTGCCTCAATAACAAAGCCAGAAAACATGTGACAATTCAAAATAGCCACATGCTGACTTCAAAGATTCATGAAAACTACACTGCATATTTAAAATCTGCATCAACGGAGAGGAGGAAAAAAAAGAAGAGGAGGCAACTACTCCAACCCAAATATAAAACTGTGCTTAGATCAAACTATACAGAAGGATAGTAAAGTTACAGGATGTAAGGCCAGTAAAGAGAAAGTATCAGTCCTCTGTACTAAAGTCTACAGAACCAGTGCAGATCTTTCATCACTGACTATTCTGCTGCAGGATCTCATGCTTTTGTAAATATGCTGATACCTCACCTCCCAGTCATATGCAAGTTGAACAGAAAAGTCTGAATGACCAGATGTAACACCATCAACACATCACTGTCATCCAATGCATCAACAGAATAATCAATGGACTAAAAACAAACTTGCCTCAGCTATGCTATATCAGGAGTGTTCTTTCTTTCCCTATTATTACCTATCCTATTTAAGTATTCAATCAGGGCCATTGTTTTCCTCATATAGATGTATCTTCAAATAGGACAGAAGTAAACAAATGCTGTGCATCCTAAACAAGAATAAATTTGTATTCCTTAAAACATTTTCATGACTGCTCTGCTCAGACAGAAATCCCTCACAATATAACTATCACATTGTGTTAAGTATAGTGTTCCAAAATCACACAAGCTTTCGTAACATTTTAAAAAGGAAAATACTTGAGATTTATGCAATAACTAAATAAAAATTGCATAAATTAAGAAACAAGGCTTACCTAATAGTACAAACAGATATGTGACGTGTGAAACAAAGAAAACAAAACTTGCTGATATGTTCACTCACACACTTTAGTAGAATAATTGTGTCTCAATAAGAAAACAAATCCATAATGTAGAGCTATTTTACTTCAGTACCAGAATGTCTCCTGATATGGGAAAGGATATGGAACAGAAGAGCAATGTACATTGGGTGTTCTCACCATAAAAGTCTGTTGTACATGTAAGGGACAAACATCCACATCAGGAGACTGTCTTGTTGATATTCAAGAGATTTCAATTATAATAAAAATTGTTGAGTTGTTCGTGAATGGTAACAAAAACAAATACGCACACAATTAAGGTTCTGTAGTGTTGAGATGACAAGTAATGCGTGGTGCTAAAATGACAGGCATGAACTATTCAAGTGAACAAAAAGGAAGGAGTGTTCCACACATGAGAAGGCAGAAAATAATGTTGATACTTTCAACATTATTATTCATTTCATACCTGATAAATTTGGCAAAATATGAAAGCATGTGCAAAAACAGTCTATTTCATTTCATGTGCATGTGTATGATTACACATGCTATTGTCAGCAGATATTTTGCCACAATTTCGGACACTAGTGTAATAATATGCATGAATGAAGAGCCATTATAGGTGCTTGTCCAAAATAATAATAATAATAATAATAATAATAATAATAATAATAATAATAATAATAATAATAATAATAATGATAATAATAATAATAATAATAATAATAGTAGTAGTAGTAGTAGTAGTAGTAGTAGTAGTAGTAGTAGTAGTAATAATATATAACAATAAAAAGTAATAAATAAAAATAAATAAAAATAAATAATAATAATAATAATAATAATAATAATAATAATAATAATAATAATAATTTCCATTAAACTATTAATGAAGAGAAAACTACTTTAAAAGAAAACATATTTAAAAAATATGATAAGGCAGAGAGAAACTTAAACTTGCAGCAAACACTAAAAAGATTTGAACTCAAAAAAACTAAACAAAATTGATAAAAAGAATATTGGCTACTTTTTTCCCCCACCCAAATAGGTCTGTAACTAAGAGTGTGAAGTGAAAGATGGATTGCCTGAGATGAAAAGTCAATGTTCACAACCTCAATGCTGGTTGAGGGCACTATTATTACCAGAGTTGTGAATTGCAGTCACTGAATGTTTATTGTTGTAAAATACAAGAGAGAAGTGTTTACAGTGTAATATAATATTCAGTTGTCAAAACTAGACCAAATTAAGCTTCCTCACTTTTATTAGCTTTCACATGTATTTGTTTCCCATCTTAGTGACTAGTACATTGGGATTATTCAGTTCCTATAGGGTGAACATCTCCAAACCCAATCATGCTGTGTATCCTGGTTAAAGTGCAAGTGTCAGTTTAGATAACTCGCATTTCTCAAAAGCAAAATGATTATTCCTCAGCACTCAGTTCCATGAAGTGAACATTAAGACGTGTGATGTGCACCTATTAATCTTTATGATAGATATTCATTTTGTCATGAAATGATAACTAACTCCTCTGAAGGATTGTCAATCTCTATCCTCTTTGTCAGCAAGAGGTGGTACATGAATGGTGGTGCTATTCCTCAAGAGGAGGTGGGTAAGAGATCTACACAGGCACTATCTAAGTGGCACATGAGTCAGTTCATGGCCTACCTCCTCTACCATCTTGTCTTCCTCCATGCTGGTGGAATGGACAGGGGTGGAAGGTGGGGTGGAGGACAGCTCTGAGGACATGGACTCCCGTGCCAGCCTCCTCTTCTTCAGGGGAGTGATGTAGTCACCTCCACCAGTAGGAGAGTCTGTACAAGCAAAAAAAATAATTACTATACTTGCACAAACAATTAGTGATAAATCAACTATGTCAGCTTCAAAAACGTGATGTTAAGCTGTCTGGTGACTGACCTGGTCTGCTGTTGGGGCTAGGACACAAGCCATTGAACTGTGGTGTCTCAGTCTCCTCACTAATGGCCTGCCTGAGCCACCTCTTCTTGGCAGACCCACCAGGCATTTCCTGAACTGGTAGTGCTCCTGGACCGGTCGTCTGGTTGAGGGACGACCTTCGCAGTGGCATGGCTGGCGATCTCATATAGCAAGGGGGCACACCTGAGGGCAGATCAGTGCCCACCACACTACCACCAGGCACCACTGGATCCACATTCTCATTGAGCCATTCATTCATGAGAGCCTTCTTGGTCTTTGGAAACCTGGAGAAGAAAATAAAGTGGAATAGCAAAGGAGGCAGTAGCGTAGTGGAAAAAGTGGGGATCAGGCAGACGTCCACGCGTAGGTTCGAATCCCACCACGTACAGCCTTAAAACACTTTGCCATTTGTCGAGTGGTTTAAAGTTACCTACATGTCACCATGATACCCAGGTTCAAGGTGGTTACACCCAAGATGAGCTTCGGGGGTGGGGGTGATATGGGCCCTGATATGAGTACCACTGTAAATAAAATTGCCTGCGCCACTAATGGGCGGAAACTAAACAACACTTCTCATACACTTTTCAAGTGTGCCTACAGGTGCTATAGGCCTTACCGTAAAAAAGAAGTAATGGCCTCATCGATCAGCGAGTTACTTTCATTTTACATAATTTAATGGGAAAACATAATAACAGGATCAAAAGTAAAGACAGTATTCACTATTTCTGTTGACATGCTTTACACTCAAGACTTACCTGAATCCCATGGCGTTAGGGTTGCCTTGTGGTGGAGAGTTGAAGTTGAGGGCAATGCTTTCTATGGTGGCACCACCGCTGGGGGACATGAGGCCCACTGAGGCACAGCTGCTCTCATCCCCGGTGAGGTCTGAGGCTGCTGAGTCTGCCCGGTGATTGCTACGCTTCTGGGGGCTGCCCTTGCCTCGGCCTTTTTTCCTAAAGGGTGAAGTAAGATTTCAGATCAGTGCTTGGCTCAAACTCTGATAATGAGGCAGAATGGGCAATGAAGGTGGGCAAGGGTGCAGCATTAGAGGTGCAGGGAAATAGTGAGTGTTCTGAATGGGAAAGTACAACTGTGCCTTTTGCCTGTGAAACTTATCTACTTTATACCATAAAAATGTGACATATTAAAAACTTTAAAGGAGAGAATTGTTCTATAAATGAAGATGCAAAACCTAGGATAGTGATCAGCACTCACCCTTTGCGGCGGCAGCGGTCAGCCCCCACCAAGGAACGCACACACTCATCAGCACTGCTTGTCTTCTCCCAGTCTTCCTCATCTCCATCACAGCGCTTCTTATCTTTCTCTTTGGGATCTCGCATCTCTCTGCCTTTGTCCTCCTCCTTCTTCTTCTCCATCTCTTGTCTTCTCTGGGCAGCTTTCTCCAATCTTTCAAAGGCCTTCATGTAGGCAGCTATCTTCCTCTCCTCCCTCGTCATCTTTTGTTGTTGCTGCTTGTCCAGTGTGGTGCGAGGAGTGTCAGGAGGAGCCGTGGTGTTCCCTGTCGTTACTGATGGGGTGCCTGGGCCTGGATTGGTGGAAGAGGTGTCTTTACTGACTTCCTCAGGAGAACTGGTGGCAGAAGCTGTGCTTGGAGACTTCACCGGGGACTTGCCACAGCCAGATGCTCTTCTCTGCTTCACAGTCGTGACAGGATTGCTGGGGGTAACCGGGTTGGTGGTGGCTGACTCTATTAATCTATTGTCAGCTGAAGCCGTTCTTTTACTAGTGCGCAGCTGTAATTGCAGCTGCTGTTTTTTAAATGTCTTCTTGTTTCTGCAGGGAAATAAGTTAATATTAAGTTATGCACACAATCTACAACAAAGAAACACACAATATGTAATTGGTTCACACATAGCATAGGAATGACTGACAACAACACCCACCCAACAATGAGACCATTCTTCTTGTGGGTGAGAGCAGGCGCTGGAGCAGTCTGCTCAGGTCGGGGGCTGGGAGGTGCTCGGCAGTCGTGCTCCTCAGCCAAGCAGCAGACCAGCTCCAGGGTGGAGTTGGCTGTTTCCAGGGACAACGTTACCTCCTCCCCCTCTTCTATCTCCCTGGTGGCCACTATGTACAGATGGAGGGAGCCGCGCTCTACCACATGTCGCACCTGTTAAACCAAAAACATCTTTATCTTCTCTCACCAACATACACTACCCTTCCTGAAATTTTTCAAAATCGTGAATTCAGTCAACAAAGGTAGTTCTTGTATATACAGCATTTATCCATATACTGATTTATTTAATCTTTCATGACTCAATGTCAGCAATTTAGTACAGGTGAACCAAGGCAAATTACAATGCACAAGAAATCACACACTGTAGGAAGTATGGACAAAGCAGTTTAATACTGTTGGATGTAAAAAAAAATTATAATAGAGTAGTCCTCGTTTTATGATAGATTGGTTTACAATATATTCGCAGATGCGATAGTTGACAATTACTACCATTTTTTCAATTTACGATAAAAAATTCAGTTATGATGTTTAAAATTCCCGCTGTAATTGTGGTGCTGCACCGCGGCCAACTACAAACTAGTAGTCACTTTCGCGTTGCCACTACAAACACACTGGAACCTCATGCTCAGTGATGTACTTACATTATTCTCCGCATTTAATACCAATCCCTGTCCAAAATGTCACCAAAATGTAATTTAGAATGTGGTGAAGACATCAAGACTGCAAAAAGCTTTTAGTTTTATTAACTGCAATGGAATTGCTGCAAGAACATGACCCTATCCCCAAAAGCAGTAGCAATGTAGTTAATCAAATGGAACAGGTGATGAAAATCTACAGAGAATTATATGACGAGAAACGTAAAAAGGCGAAACAGTCCACAATCTCGGCTTTTTTCAACCCTGTAACTAGACCATCCACTTCACCCAATGGATCTTCAACTTCATCAATTAAAGCTGGGTCATCAACTTCAAGTGACCAGTTTGAAGGATATGATTCACCTGCTTCACACTTGGCTGGTGCGTCACCCACTTCATCTGCCACCTCAGCTGATCATTCTCCTGTGAGCCCTCCTTCCGAGTAAGGCAGGTGAGGTCCCTGCTGTCCCTTAGCCTCGGGAGGGACAAAAGAAGGGCACAAATAGTTCTCTAGCCTCGGAGAGGACCTATACAGAAGATTAACATTAAGAAAGCTAAGTAAAACAGTACTCTTGTTCAGTATTTTTTTTTTTTTTTTCTGGTAATACATGGCTTGTCCAACTTGTTTACTTTTCGCGATTGACTTCCGTACTGAGCTGGAACGTATTCCTATCTAATACATGTAAAAATGGATTTGGTTTACGCTAATTTTGCTTTACGATAAGGTTTTAAAGAACGTATTTCTATCGTAAATCGGGGACTTACTGTACTGGAATACAGGTAGTCCTCAATTTATACGGTAGATGCATTCCACGACCGTATAAAGTAAAAATCGTATAAAGTAAGGAATGAATACCTAACTCCCTAGACTTTTAGTATAAAAGGGCGGACCTGAGCTTTGTAAAGTATCTCCAGCCCCTTTCCATCAAGCAGCCACGCAATCCTCATGAGCGTGACTCCCAGCACATCCACTTCGTTCTTTGGTTGAACAGCCTCAGGCTCAGGGGCGTCCTCACACCACTACCACTACCACCACTAGACTTTGAAGGATGTGTTCAAAATAAAATAATCTTTCACTGTACAGATACACTTTGCATTAAACACATTTCTATTATGCTTATTAATGCTTTTATTAATAAACTTAAAAAGACATAAAAATGACTATGAAAAAGGGAAATGTTTAAACACAAAATTATTCTATCAGTACCTTCTTCTATTTTGCTACTTCCTCCTTGATGTGTCACCATTGTCATCGTCTGTCTCCGATTCTGTTGCTTGACTTGGTGTGTGTGGTCTGAAGAAGCTTGTTATCAATTGCTGTTTTTTCTTTTGTTGTTTTCTTTAAGAAGAACCTCATAGCACGTAATTTTTTCCATGACCCCTCTGATGACGGTGGTGCTTCTTTCAATATTTGGGTCATTTTCTTCGAAAATTTTCATTGACTGCACCAACAAGTCCATACACTCAGACAAGTTGGCTGCTGTGAGGGCTTGCTGAGGTTGTCCTGATATGTCTGTTGTTGCTGTTGCTGTTGCCTCTGCCTCCTTGAGGGTTCTAGGATTCTTGGAGTGGTATACGAGTGCTGGCTTGAGCTTGCAATCGCCTTCCGTATTGGCCTCCTGCAACAGCGTCAATCGGTCCTTAGAGCCTTTAAATCCTGGGGCAGAAGCTCCTTCTTTGGAAATGTATGTACGGTTTGGCAGTTTCTTCCAGTAGAGGCCAGTCTCATCAATGTTGAAAACTTGCTTTGGGGAATAATCACCATCTTCTATAATTTTCTGCAGCACAGCAGGATACTCCGCTGCAGCTTGAGCATCTGCTGAAGATGCTTCCCGTACCATCTTCAGGTTGTGGAAACCTTCTGGAAGTTGTTGAACTACCTGTTACTGGCAATGAATGGCTTCTTCTCCCCTTCGATGGTGTCATAGATTGACACAACCTTCGCTTTGATTAGTGTCAAGCTGATAGGCACACGAGTCTTATTTTGGTGCTCAATCCATGTAGCTAGCATCTTCTCCATTCTCTGCATCTCCACAGGACGAGCATAGGACAACTGGCTACCTTTGAGTGGAGCTCCTGCCTTAGCTAATTCTCGGATCTTCGTTGCGTTGTGTTTTATGCACCTTACCGTGGCTTCGTTCACGCCCAATGCGGCCTGAATAACAGTTTCGCTGGCCTTTTTCTGCCCTGTCCAAGACTTCCAGCTTTTCCTCCAATGTATATGTCTTCCTTGCTCTCTTGGGCATATCACCGCCAGCTGGAGATGCAGAAGGGTGCTTGGGAGCCATGGTAAACACTGGGCACGAGAGAGGGAGATGTTGCCACAACCACGCGTAGGTGAACAATGAGGCTGCTTGGCACACGGCCAGGGTGAGAGGGATGCGGGTGGCGGGAAACAGCTAGCTAGTGACACCTTGTGGCTGCATTTCTGAACTAAATTGCCGGGTGAATTTTAACTTTCTTGAAACCGTATAATTCTGAGGAGTTCGTTCAATGTGATGAATAACCCCTATTTTTGGACCCCATATAACTCTGAATTCGTATAAATCGAGGACTACCTGTATTTCTTCCTGAAACAATGAGTTACAGTGTATGAAGGCTCTGAAGAATAGAGAAACAGACAAAAGTGATTGCAGACAATGAATATTGACACTAGCAAATATAAGGCGTGCCATTTACTGATGATGACACCAGTCTTGTACACAGCTCTTAACATTTTCCCCTTTTTCCAATCTAAGACACTGGTGAACACTCCTCACCTCAGCGTTGGGCGTGCAGGAGTGACGGGTGAACCTGGCATCGTTGCCGTAGGTCCTTGCATCCACACACACGGTGAGGCCCTCCTTGGGCATGTGGTACTGTAGGACATAGGGAAGGTAGGGTTGACTGCTCACAGGCTGCTGAGCATTCCATTGCGAGGCCAACAGGTATTTGCCTTGGAACTCAGTAATGGCCGTGTTGGCTGCCAACCTGGTGGCTGCCACAAGAATCTGGAGAAGAATAATACACCTTAAACAAGAGAGAGAGAGAGAGAGAGAGAGAGAGAGAGAGAGAGAGAGAGAGAGAGAGAGAGAGAGAGAGAGAGAGAGAGAGAGAGTAGAGAGAGAGAGAGAGAGAGAGAGAGAGAGAGAGAGAGAGAGAGAGAGAGAGGGTATTCAAGTAAAGCAATGGAAAAACTAATTAAAGGTAAAATGAACATATTTGAATAAAGAATGAGATACATGAATATTACTCTATGGGATGAACAATGGGATAGGAGCATATATAGGAAACATGCAACAGTTAGGTAAGCAGATATATGATTCCCTTCAACAGATTTTCTAGAGTACCTTTTAACTTCTTGACCCAACCACTCCATAGCATCACCAAATTAATGTTGTCATATTTTAACTTGGAAAAAAATCAAAAGAAAAGTAAGTAAATGATTGAATGAGTGAATGAATGAATAAATGAATAAATAAATAAACAAATAAATAAAACCATTAAATGATGCACCAAAACTTCACCTTGCTGTCAAACACATCAAACAGTGGCCGGGGGTTTGTGGCCACTCGACAGCGATGACCCAGCACGGCGCCTTGGGTAGAGGCACGCAAGTCAGGGGAGACGCCATTGATGCGGGCGGCATGAACCCGCGCCCTCAGCTCTGGAGAGTAGTGGTTGGTGACAGCTGCCTCATAGCCTTCCACCCAGGCCCTTAATCGCTCCACCGGCCCTCCGCTGGAGTCGTCACTCACACCTTCACCACCACTCTGACTGTTGCTTTTCCGCTGCAAGATAATTGATGTGTACATTCAAGATAAACATACACCTGCTTTATAAAATATTTCCTTGAAGAAAGTTGTAATAAAAGATACAAGAATTAAAACTCTTTGACTGATACTATAAAAGAGTAAGTACCTACACCAAATGTGACTTTTCATTAGGTCCCCAGTCAACACAAATACAAATACACATCTTGTAATATGCCTGTGACACAAAACTAACCCTTCTCTTCACCAGCATCCTCCTCTCCTTGTCCTCCAGGCCTGACAGGAGGCTGTTATTGCACGAGGTGGTTGTGGTGCTGTTGTTGCTACCACTACCACTTTTCTTCAGGAGCGAGAGAGAGCCATTACCGCTGCTGCCTCCCTTCCGCCCATTCTTCATGTCCTTGATCTGCTTCACCTTCTTCTTCTTGACCACCTTCCTCTCCTGCACCTTGCCTAGGCTGCCCCGACTCTTGGAAGACATTGGGATGTTGTCTTCAGAGTCAGAGGACGATAACCTGATGGAGAAGCAAATGTAACTTAATTACTTCATCTTTTAACATGAAAATTTAAATGAAAATTATACACAACATAGGAAATGTTTACTTGCACTATAAAGATGACAGAAAATACTTTCCACAACACAATTAAAATTTTCAAAGAACCTCAATGATGCAGTGTTATTGCTGAACATCAAAACAACAATTAGCTACCACCTGCCATGTCTTGAAGGAGATAGTGGAAATATCATTAATTCATTACTTACCTGGCCAGGTGTGCCTTGATCTCTTGGCGACGGCGGATCTGCAGAGCCCGTGCCTTGAAGCGGTCAATGGGCCGCGGGTCACACGCCTCACACAGGTACTCATCTGGGATGTTGTCACGGTCTATCTCCATGCAGTCCACGTGCTGCCACACACTGTCAGGTGGAACCACAAGACTCATGTCAACTACACCAGTCACCATCACTGTTACACTTTCTGGCATGAAAGCTGAGGAGCCTCAGAGCACAAGCAAGTGTTGGTAACAGTTGACATACTACTAATAGTATACTGTTTCTTTTAGTAGTCATGTTTAATGAATTGCTTACACAGAGAGGCAATGTTATGTGTAACTCCTGACAAATTAGCCACACCAGTGCACAGAACGTGGAAATCATCAACAATGTCACAACAGAAATCCAGCATCATGGCTATATGATATATAATAAGTTTAAAACAAGAGAAAATTTTACATCATTAACAAATATGTCTTAGTCTGAGCAAATAACACAGTTTGTCACTAGATCATTCTATCTATTATTAAATCAATTAAAAAGGGATAAATATCTGTTTTTAGTCTACAGTTGAGTACAAGTATTGGATTTCCTCTTATCTTGCTGTCAAGGAGGGTCACCACAGACTCAGTGACTTTCTCTATCATAAACAACTGGATTCAATCACAATCAGTTTTATCAAGATAAACATGATTACTTCTCAGATAGCACTATGTTTCTGGCATTTCCTCTATCTCCAGGATGCTGCACTGATACTATTTCAATTAAATTTGTCCAGTTTTAGTAGCTATACAAGAGATGAATATGACAACCTACAAGCTCAAAATAATACCAACTTTTGCAGCAGCATTTATCACAACTTTCTTTTGCATTCTGGTGCTCAGTAATTTATTCAAGTTTCCATTCAGTATTTCCCTGATTACATATAGAAGTACAGCCTACCAAAGCTAATAAAATACATGATTGAGCCAAAACTCAGTGTTCCCAGGTAGGGCGGGGCAGTGTACTCACAAGCAGCGGTCACATTGGATCATGTAGCCGTCGTCGTGGGAGAAGTCACACACACACCGGGTGATGGAGTCATCGGTGGGCAAGTCGTCCCCTTCCCCCTCTGGTGCCGTTTCTGTTTCTTCGCCTGAGGGACCCACCGAGGAGCTGCGGTCGCTGAGTCGCGAGTCGTCATCTGTCTCGGTGGAGGGCGGTGGGGGGCCAGTGGCAGAGGATGGCAGAGACTGGTGGTGGTGGGAGTGGTGTTGGGGGAGCTCCACCGGGGGAGGGGGAATGTGTGGGGAGGGGAAAATGATGCTGGACTTGGGATGGGGCATAAACTGCTGACGATGAGGGGGCATATTGGAGAGGGGGTGGTGGGTCATCACTCCCCCCACTGATAAGGAGGGGGAGGAGAAGGAGGAGGCAGGAGAGGAGGAGGAGTTAGTGGTGGAGGAGGAGGTGGTGGAAGAGGACGAGATAGTGGAAGAGGAGGAAGAGCAACCCAGGCGAGGTGAAGGACCTGGGTGTTGTACAAAGTGGTGTTGTTTCTGCTGGAGGTGTGGAGTGGTGGAGGTGGTGGTGGTGGTGGAGTGGTGATGGTGGTGTTGCTGTTGCTGGTGGTGAGTATTGGCTGTAGTGGTGGAGTGGTGATGGTGGTGGTGATGGGAGAGGTGGTGGTGATGAGGAGTGGTGGAGGATGAGGTATGGTGATGAGAGGTGGAGGATGAGGAGGAGGGGGAGGTGGTGGAGGAGGAGGTGGCCAAGGAGGTGGATTGGTATGTCTGGTGATGGTGGTGGTGGTGATGGTGGTGATGTGGGTGGTGGTACTGATGTTGTTGTTGTTGTTGTTGTTGTTGGTGTTGTTGCTGATGATGTTGCTGTTGGAAATGGTGTTGGTAGAGTGAGCCAGAGGAAGAAGAGGTGCAAGAGGAGGTATTAGAGGAGGAGGAGGACGAGGACGAGGAGGTTGGGGGAGGGGAGTGTGGGGGTGTTGGGGGAGGAGGAGCACCATAGTTATGATCCTGAAGAACAAAAGGGAGGTTATAGGTGGAGCTGTGTTTGGAGGAGGAGGAGGAGTTTGAGGAGGAGGAATATGGGGAGGAAGAGGCAGGTGGAGTGCTCATGGAACCACTTGGTGGACCATCCAGCACACGGCCCATACTGTCTGTTGCATTTGACCTGTGGACAGAGAGGATCCTTCACTCCTTCAGTCTGGACAACAACAATAACAAAACACAATACTTAAAGTAATTATTGCTATTAATAATAAACAACAGCAAGATTAAAATAAGTTAACAGTAATGACACAAATCTGGTGCACCTGAAGACAGAGTTAACCAGAAATAAGAGAATTAAATGTTACGGTATATAGAACCCATACTTTCAAATTCATCTCCAACCTCATTAGCAAAACTTTTATTCCAACAATCAAAAGACATCAAGTGTTAATGCAACTAAGACATCTGTCCAAAAAAGAAACAGACAACAGTCTTATTACTATTAGAATATAATAACCAGTTCCATTACTATTAAAATATAATAATGTGAACAAGATAGTAGACTGACTGATATACATCAGAATACTCACAATTACCATCAATCACAAAAAGTTTATCTTTCAGTTCCCACACTCAAGTATACTCAGAGGCAGCAATCCCTTTCCAATTAAAGAGTATGTTAATAACAGGTGGTTAAAACAGAACATGAAGCCAAGTACAGCTAGTGTTGGCAACCACAGTAAAGACCTTTTGAATAGCTTTCATTGACAAGATCACAGCACACAAAAAGTATCCTTCCTGTTTAAATATCCTTAACATTTATCTGCACCTCTTTCTGTAAGGCTAATGAGTGCATATAGCAAGCAAGCAAAGGCTGCATCTGTTGAGAGGAGAGGTAAACAAGAGCACATGGCAGGGCTGGATGGTTGGGTGAGAGGACAGTACCGAGCGTGGGTGTAGGCGGATAATGTGACATGGTGGGCGGTGGGAGGCTGGGCAGTGGTGGCAGTGGCCCCTCCTGGACTTAGCACCAACTTGTGAACCACCAGTGACATCCCGCCGCTACCTGGCCAGCCACCTTGGCCCGGCCATCCTTGTCCTCACGCTCCCTGTAACAACGGGCCACACACGCTGTACGTACATCCTCAGCCTACACTGACACTAATGGCTTGGATCTTGCACATCCTGCCTGCAAGCTTTCCAGGAAGGGTTGTGAGGCCTCACATTTAGAACAAGAGCTGGAGTCTCCTCAAAATGAAATGGTGATATGAGAGACCCCATAAACCCTCCTAAGTAAGCTATGCAGCCTGAATGCTGTCAGAGGAAGTAAAGCCATGGTAGCTACTTCTGCACTGTGAACACCCTACCTTACTGACACACAATGTACTGCATTGCCTCACACAGTTAAATCACACCTAAGATGCAACACTAAACTTCAAAAACAACTTCAGTTACTTTATCACACTAAATACTATGCAATGGCAATATCAAGATCTCTATATTAACCTGAAAATGAGGACAAAATATAAAATAACATTGTTATAATAACAATAAATAATATGTAGAGACATACAGACAGGAAAAAATATCTTTTAAAGTCAAAGGAGGAAAATGAAACTATACCCACACCATTTCCCAACAACAAACATGACTTGCCACACCAGCCCTCACAACATCCACAATAACACCATCACATCACCATCACCCTCACCACTACACTATAAACAACTGTCACTCACTCAGGCAACAAGAACAATAACAACACCACTCACAGACCTGCATATTTACTTAACACTTCCCTGCATATAAACATTTCATGAATACCTAGCGCCTCAGATGGAGTCACTAAACTAGGTGTGTCTCTTATCAATTTCATAACACTACCTTTGTATTGATATCATGAATAACTCAAGTGTCATTAATGGATAACAAAACTATTAATGCCCTTCCTCCTCGATTTAACGATACACATTCATTCCGCTAAACCATAAATTAAGATTATTTGGTGGCATAAGCCTGCGAGTGTTTGTTTTATCCTTATCAATTCTTCTAGTCTCATATGAATTAAAGTGTGTGTGTGTGTATCAGGAAGGTAACGAATTTAAGTATCCAAGAGTCGTGAAGTCTTTCCCTCAGGCCCGCCCACGCCGCCACTCATCCTAAACCATGAAAAAATACAAACAAAACACGGCCACCACCGCAAACACTTCAAGGTAAACAACCACACTAGGATTTTGCATAAACAGAACCCAGAGAGAGAGAGAGAGAGAAATTTCATCTAAAAAATCTCTCTCTCTCTCTCTCTCTCTCTCTCTCTCTCTCGTAACAAGAGCCTTCCCTTACACAAGTGGCTGAGTTACTGACGTCCAGCCAGACTTAATAACAAACATCTGCAGTGACACTCGCTCCATTTTTTTTTTTTTTTTTTTTGCTTCACACAAAGAAACATATATATAATTCCGCCCACGAACAGTTCCGCAAAACAGACAGACAGACAGACAGAAACACACACACACACACACACACACACACACACACACACACACACACACACACACACACACACACACAGCCTTCAATAAAGCATGAGGATCCTAAAAAATTTCCCATCCTCAGCGCGTAGTGGTAAAAATAAATAAATAAATTAATTAATTAATTAATTAAATAAATAAATAAATAAATAAAAAATCTTACAAGGAGGGAAAAGCTTGAGGGGGGAAAATGAGGTGCTGTAAAAAAAAAAGAGGGGGGAGTGATGAGGGTGAAAAATAAAGCTAAAAAAATTACAAAAGGTCACTGGAGATGTTGAAACGTACGCCACTGTCAATACGCTTTTGAAGACTCGGACGAGAGAGAGAGAGAGAGAGAGAGAGAGAGAGAGAGAGAGAGAGAGAGAGAGAGAGAGAGAGAGAGAGAGAGAGAGAGAGAGAGAGAGAGAATGTTACGGATACATTCACAAAAATAGACAGCAATAATAAAAGGAAAAAAAAAGTAATATGTTCTGGTGAAGTGATGACTGTAGTGGAAACTGTAATGGTAGTGGTTGTCGTCATATCAGTAGTGGCAGAAACCGTACAGTAGTAGTAGTAGTAGTAGTAGTAGTAGTAGTAGTAGTAGTAGTAGTAGTAGTAGTAACAAAAAAATAAAAAATAAAAAAAATAAAATAAAATAATAATAATGATGGTAGTAGTAGTAGTAGTAGTAGTAGTAGTAGTAGTAGTAGTAGCAGCAGTAGTAGCAGTAGTAATAACAATAATAATAATAATAATAGTAGTAGTAGTAGTAGTAGTAGTAGTAGTAGTAGTAGTAGTAGTAGTAGTAGTAGTAGTAGTAGTCCATTGTGTTCTCACACCATTACGAGTTTGCAGGAGGAGGAGAAGATAGAATATTATTAATTCTTGCGTCCAATGAAGACTTACAGTTGCTCCACTCCTCCTCCTCATCCTCCTCCTCCTCCAACACAACCCAACACACCCCAACGCAAAGACATCTACTGATACACACTCCGCGCTCATCCCCCACTCTCTCTCTCTCTCTCCTTAACTCGCGCACCATTGCAGTAAGTCGCTCCTGGAGAGAAAAAAATCCTCTCTCTCTCTCTCTCTCTCTCTCTCTCTCTCTCTCTCTCTCTCTCAGTCCTACCATCTTCTGTATTATGTATATTTGCCCTTAACACTCCGGAAACACAAATCGATTCATGTGTGGAACAAAGAAGGTAGTGTGCAATGGTGGTGGTGGTGACTGTAGTAGTAGTAGTAGTAGTAGTAGTAGTAGTAGTAGTAGTAGTAGTAGTAGTAGTAGTAGTTGCATAATGTTAATCTTGAGTGGAAAAGATCAAATAAAAAGATTCGTGTATATCATATTCCTCGCCTGTCTAGAAATGCTTAAGTCTCTCTCCCTCCCTCTCTCTCTTAATGACGTAGATCCTCATATATACACCCCCAACCCCCACCAAGCGGCCCCGAACCTCAGCACCCCTCCCCCCGGCCCTCATCTCCTCCCTATCCTCTTCCTCTTCCTCCTCACCCGCCATCAGCGAACAAAAAATTTCAGTCTGCAACTCTGTGCGCTGGGCGGTGGTGGTGGTGGCGACGGCTGTGGTCTCAGCAGGTCAGCAGGCATAACATTCGCTAAGGAAAGTGTCAATAATCCATCTTGAAGGGCGGCAGCAAACCAGAGGAGGCGGAGAGGGAGGAGGTGGCGGCAGCGGCAGTAGTGGTAGGAGGTGGTGGTGGTGGAGGAGGAGCGGAAAAGGTGGCCAGTCTCCATTTTGAAGCAGTGCGTATCGATCTTGGGGCGCCATTGTGGGACTGGTTGTCATGGTAACGCGTGACGTCACATGCGGAGGCGGGAAAGGCAAAGCTGAGAGAGAGAGAGAGAGAGAGAGAGAGAGAGAGAGAGAGAGAGAGAGAGAGAGAGAGGAGAGAGAGAGAGAGAGAGAGAGAGAGAGGCAAGGGAGGTCGGAGGCGCGCGAAGGGGTGGCTGTTCCTTTGTTGGCCACGGCGTTATAAGCTCCTGCTCGCTCTGCCTGTGTGTGTGTGTGTGTGTGTGTGTGTGTGTGTGTGATTCACCACGGTCGTCTGCTGGTCACCCAGCCAGTCTTCCTTATTACGGAGCGAGCTCAGAGCTCATAGACCGATCTTCGGTTAGGACAGACCACAACCCTCGACTTACATCCCGTACCTATTTACTGCTAGGTGAACAGGGGCTACACATTAAGAGGCTTGCCGCTTTCCGGGTCTCGAACCCGGACCCTCTCGATTGTGAGTCGAGCGTGCTAACCACTACACTACGCGGTGTGGGTGTGTGTGTGTAGTTATTTTTATTACTATTATTTACTGCTAGCCAGCCGTCACCCCTCAACACCACCCACACAAATGAACCCCTTTACCTCTCTCTCTCTCTCTCTCCCCCAAGAGAAAAGACGCACACAAGAAAAAAGATGACTCCCCAATATAACTCGCCACCCACTACACGTGTCACTTCACTACATCGCACTAATAACTCTGACACGTCCCACTCCTAACCAGTCTGACAAGAGGAACTTCCTACCTAGCGTATCACTTCTTACTTTCTTACCTAGTTCATAACGACGAGGCTAAAAATAAAAGTTTTGCAAGGTTGCCATTTACACTCACTCCACGGTAACATTTTATTGATTCTCTCTCTCTCTCTCTCTCTCTCTCTCTCTCTCTCTCTCTCTCTCTCTCTCTCTCTCTCTGAGTCACGGAGAGTGGGAGTAAAGGTTTGGGGGACAAGGAGAGGGAGAGAGCGAACATACAAGAGCAATGACCGACGACCACCACCAGCAACCACTACCACCACCACTGCCATCACCAGCAGCACCATCATCACCAGTATTGAACTACTCTTCCCTGGAGGAGGCGGCGGCAGCAGAGGTGGCGGTGGCAGCGGTGGTGGGAGGCGGCAGACCCAGAGCAGTGTGGGAGCAGACGCTGACAATTACAGGCAGCAGGGGGGAAGCAAACGGTGGTGGTGAGGTTACAGTGTTGTGATGGTGAAGTGGTATGGTTGCGGCGGTGGTGGTGGTGGTGGTGCGGTAACTGTGATCGTGGTAGTGTGGCAGGCGCAGCAGCGGCGGCGGCGGCGGGAGCAAAATGCCTTTCACCGCCCACGGCATCCACCACCACTAGCACCACCGCCGCCGCCACCGCCTCGAACGAACACCAGAGAAAGAGAGAGAGAGGGTGGACCTGCTGACTTTTTTTTTTTCCTACACACACACGAAGGGTGGAGAGCCGCAGCAGCAGTATGGGCAGCCAGAGACAACCTTGAACCTCTACCTGCTGCTGCTACCACTTGTCCAGTTTAAAGCTGCACCAAACACCTGACGCGGCTCCTGCTGCTACTGCTCTCTCTCTCTCTCTCTCTCTCTCACACACACACACACACACACGGAAATAATGAGTTCTGAGCTCGTTCCGTAGGGTAACGTCTGGCTGTCTCGTCAGAGACTGCAGCAGATCAAACAACAGTGAAACACACACACACACACACACACACACACACACACACACACACACACACACACACACACACACACACAGTTCAATATCACCAATGCAATGCCATCGTCACCAATCCATTATTACTACGACTACCACTATCACCATCACCACCAATACTACTACCAGTACACCACCGCCATGCACCAACAGTCTCCGTGGTCAGATCTGGTTGTGGGAGGCGAGCTTGCTAGACCATGGCTGAGTAACCTTGAACTTCACTTGTGGGTGTGACGGGCCCACGGCTTGACTCTCGGCTCGCCCCGCCTTCCCCACCCCCACGCACAGGTAGTAGTGCAGGTAGTGTGTGTGTGTGTGTGTGTGTGTGTGTGTGTGTGTGTGTGTGTGTGTGTGTGTGTGTGTGTGTGTGTGTGTGTGTGTGTGTGTGTGTGTGCGCGCGCGCAAGCTGATGAGTGAGCGTTGTATATCATACTATACTGACGGTCTGCGTGACGCTACGCTATTTGGTTGTCAGGTAATGCAAGGGAAAGCAAAGCAGATCAAAGCAAAACGAAGCAGAGCAAACCGGATGAAAATGAGACGAAGCAAGGCATACTAAAGGAAAACAAACCAGCCAGCTCTCGCACACAACATAAGCACGGGGGTCGAGTGGCATATAATTATATTAATCCACATGAAGTAGGACGCAGGAAGGAGGCGGCGGCTGCGGCGACGACCGACAATACGAATTCCCAGAGGTCGTGCGTGTTGCGGTGGCGAAAACCCCGTTCATACCGTTTGAGAGAGAGAGAGAGAGAGAGAGAGAGAGAGAGAGAGAGAGAGAGAGAGAGAGAGAGAGCAGAAGCGAAGGTTTATACACTAAATCGCGAGACACTGACAGTGATTACCAGCAAAATCCTGACGCGTGCACGAGAAGGGATGAAGGCACGCCAAGGGAACGAGGAGGGCGAACGGGTGAGGGGTGACGGCCGCTTGACAGGAAGGGTGACGGACAGACACTGACGAAAAGGTAACTTGAGGGAGCACACTAAAAGAGCCTGTGCTGAGAAAAATATCTCAACACACGTACCGTTAAAAATACTGTAAAATAAGAATAAAGAAACTAGAGAACCACGATCTCCTTATCCCCCCTACTAGCTTTGATAAAAATAATAACAATAGATGCCTAAAGAAAGATCCATTTTCTTTTGTTTGGGTTGGAAGTCTCTCAATAAGGGCTTAAGTTGTTACATGTTGATGATTCCAAACCATTACTAACAGGAGGAGGAAAAGTGTGGAAGGAAGGAGGAAGAGGAAGATGAGTGAAGATGGACAGACTATCCTATCCAGTTCTACCTTCTCTTCCACCTCCTCCTCCTCTTCTTTAAATCCATCCTTAGTTTGTCAGGATACAACATGCCGTGTGTGTGTGTGTGTGTGTGTACGGACCTAGCAGCTGGATGACCTTGAGCCGTCCTATGATACACACGCACTGACAGACACATACAAGCCCAAGCGAGCGCAGGAGAGAGAGAGAGAGAGAGAGAGAGAGAGAGAGAGAGAGAGAGAGAGAGAGAGAGAGAGAAATGCATATACGAATTTCTATCTTCCCCCCTCCTGTCTTTCTCAACAATAACGAGCGATAAACAATCTCTCTCTCTCTCTCTCTCTCTCTCTCTCTCTCTCTCTCTCTCTCGCATTTAAATCCACTCAGAACACAACCAACCACTACATTTAAAGCCCCAGTAAGAATAAAGAGGAAGACACAATAATAAAAACAAAAATGCAAAACCTGCATGATGATGATGATGATGATGAATAATAATAATAATAATAATAATAATAATAATAATAATAATAATAGTAACAGGAGATTTAACAAGCCAGCCATCCAGTCAGTCAGCCACGGAGGAAGAACTGGAGGAGAGGTAAGGGTGAAGGAAGAGGAGCGGCCAGACTGACTGGTTGGATGGTGATGGTGGTGTGGCGGGCAGCATGCCAACACCCCTCTAACACACACACACACACACACACACACACACACACACACACACACACACACACAGGTGCAGGGCCACAATCAATAGTTTGTTACTTGAGAGAGAGAGAGAGAGAGAGAGAGAGAGAGAGAGAGAGAGAGAGAGAGAGAGAGAGAGAGAGAGAGAGCAGTATTGTCACCACCATAACCTGCGAGCTGAATAAACCTTGCTGATGACGGCCAGCCAGCCAGACACTACCCACCTCCCCCATTCACCTCAACACGTGGGGACCTGCCGCCCTGGCCCCGCACACCCCCTCAACCCAAAAGTCATTCGCACACCCCTTCACCCCGCGCCCCTCGGCCTGAATCTCGCTCTCCCTTTCTTGTCACACCGCGGCCGCCCGGAGCATGCGCCCGCGCGCCACACACACACACACACACACACACACACACACACACACACACACACACACACACGTTATAAATCCTTCTGTATGAATAGAAAAAAATGTATTATACGTCACAGAACAAAAATAATAATTCAAGAGTATACAAACCAGGTCACCAATACCACCACTACCACCACTATACCACAATGATACATCACCACCACCACCCTGACCATCAACAATAACAAACCCACTACAGACAATGAATTTTACATATACACACGTCAAACTGGTGCTGCCTCAACCCAATACTAATAAACAAGTCTGCCCTGAAATACTGAAATGGCCAGTGGATAGAATTTCACCTCGATTCCAACACAGTGATCAGGTTTTCGCTCTTTTCACTTTCCGTATGTGAGGAACGCGACCAGATTGAGACGTTATTGGAGTGAAAAAGGATGCATTATACCACTTATACCACTTAACACAATAGCCCCCTTACAGGTATCAGATAAGGCAGGCATGTTGTATTCAAGTTGAAGTCGTGACCACCTTCAAATAACAAACCACTTTCCTTTTCCCTCGCTCACTCACTCCTCACTCACGCCTTTCTCAATCTGACTGTGGAAATACTTGAACCCATTACACGAGAAATCACAGCTAGAAATGACACAACCAACTCTGTGCTTTTACCATCACAACGCAATAATGGCTACATCACATATACCAGGATAGAATAACTGCTTAACTCTTTCAGCACTGGGACACATTTTTACCTTGAGATCGTGTACAATTAGACCATTTTATTGACATTATGAATGGTCTATGGAGGTCAGAAGATTAATGGCCATACTCTTTACTACTTTAATCCCCAACACAAGTTTCTGAAGTTGTATAAAATCACCGTAGTAAGTAGAATGAATATGGAAATGCGTCGTGGTAGTGAAGGGGTTAGAATCAACACGGAAATTCTCTCCTCTCCTCTCCCTCTCCCTTCTTCTCTCTCTCTCTCTCTCTCTCTCTCTCTCTCTGCAGACTTTTTCTTTCTTCCGTCCCCAGAAGAATCGGCAACACTTCCCCGGCTTGCTTTATTTTGCAAGGCTCACTGTTAACACAACCAAACTTCTTCCTTCCCCTTCACCAACACACCAGCTCGGGTCAATACAAGGTCAACGCCCCTCACACGACTGAATGGGGGAAGGCGGCAGGAGGAAACGTGTCTCTCTGTGCCATTTAGCCTTCTCTGGTCAGGTCACGAAGCGCAGAAACAAGTGATGGTGCCCTACCTTCGATTGGTGTTTTCTTCTCACTCTCTTTTATAAGCTTTAAAAAACAAAAACGTTAAATGCGTCGTGGTGTTGGTGGTGGTGGTGGTGGTCTCGAGCTTTCCCTTCCTTTGTTTCTCTTTACCATTTGATTTTTATAATGTGTGATGAGTGAAGTTTGAATTTTTTTTTTTTGGTGTGGGGGGGGGGCGATTAGATAAGCACTTTATTCAACACTATTGTATCATCTTCCATTAGTTTTCTTCATAGCATGTGTATAATTGAGTGTAAGGCTGGAAGAATTTTGCCATTCATTTCTTCCATCCTTCTCAGGTTAACATTGCTGGGTAGGTGAGGAAGTGTTTCATTCAGCTCTATCATCAACACAAAGATACAAATATACTCAGCTTTACTCTTCTTTCTAACATCTTAAATCAAATTACTGAATGATTTAGTCTTTATCATTTGTCTTTCTTCTCCAAGCTAACGGTGAGAAAGGAATGAACAAGCACCGATGCAACTTAGAATGCAGAAGACACTCAACTCTACCAATCTTTCCTTCCGAGTTTCTCATTTCAACACAGGGCAGGACACTTACTTCACTAGAATACTTGACTCCTACAACTCACATCCACAAAAGGTTTGACTCACCACCACCACCAAACAAGGACCTGCATTCCCTCCACCTCACCCACTTGCACAGCCACCACCACCACCTCCACTAGTATCATACCTCCAGCAACGGTCCCCCTTCACTACATCACCATAATGTCTAGACCTGTCTCTCTCCCCTTTAGTGCATTACCATTCTTATACCCTCCCATCTATTAAGAGCAACAAAAGGGCACTATTTGCCTCCCCTCCATTCCACTAATACACTGCACTGAATTGCAATATCCAGACCACTAGTGTTATCACCACCACTACCCTCTGCTCATCCTCTCACCATTACAACTACCACCACAACAACTAAGCAAGTGGAGACCTGTGTAAGAGAGGAGTCCACTGCATTCCACCTGGTCTACATGCCTCGCTCCAGGTGTTCCCCCAAGGGCACTCCCCACCAAGTCACTCCCACCTGTCTACCTGCGTGCCATACCCAAGTCTGGGGATCTCCCACCACGGAAAACCCCCAGTTAAAAATACCACATTACAGAGAGGTATGTAATGTATGTATATATATTTTTCTTACCCCCACACACACACACACACACACACCCGGTAGCTCAGTGGTTAGAGCGCTGGCTTCACAAGCCAGAGGACCGGGGTTCGATTCCCCAGCCGGGTGGAGATATTTGGGTGTGTCTCCTTTCACGTGTAGCCCCTGTTCACCTAGCAGTGAGTAGGTACGGGATGTAAATCGAGGAGTTGTGACCTTGTTGTCCCGGTGTGTGGTGTGTGCCTGGTCTCAGGCCTATCCGAAGATCGGAAATAATGAGCTCTGAGCTCATTCCATAGGGTAACGTCTGGCTGTCAGAGACTGCAGCAGATCAAACAGTGAAACACACACACACACACACACACACACACACACACACACACACACACACACACACACACACACACACACACACACACACCAGGAAACTCTGGATGCAAACATTTGTAGCTCAGGACCTGTATAGATAGATAAAACACATGCACACACAATAAAAATTGTGTTTCACGTTCTGACACACATAACCATATTTCATTATCCCCTTTCACCCATTTGTTGCAGGCTGATTGCTCTGGTGCACAAATGCTAATGTAACATAACCCCCCACCACCAAAACAAAACAAAGGCCCCACCATCCCACCCCCCACCATCACATCACACAGGAGCATCATCACCTAAACATAACAATTCCACCAGCAAACTATTTCACACAAGCCCTCGTAACACACACACACACACACACACACACACACACACACACACACACACACACACAACACAGCACAACAGCAACAGCAATACAGCACCAGGTGAGGAATAAACTAAAACAACACAGGCAACATCCTCTCTCACAGCACCACAACACACAGACACAGTTTACCCTCATCATAAAACCAGAGACGGATGGCTCCCAACACAACACAACACACAGACCTACTGCAGTAATACAAACATGACAAACAGTCCCCATCATGATGCAGCATTTTAAATGTGGTTATATTACAGTCCCATCACAGAACACACACACACACACACACACACACACACACACACACACACCATGGATGCTCCTCATGCAACACAAAGCCCTACTTCCACTCTCCATAACCCACAGGAAGTTGTGCAACACACGTATAATAATATTTCACATTGTGTGCTGCCCCAAGGTCATTCCAGAGAAAGAACAGGAGTATCAGGCATTCAAATCTGCCTATATGAGAGGATATATATAAGGTATCTGGTAAACACAGAAATAACAATGTAATACTCATGTCTCAAGCTTGTGTTTCCACTTATGCAACTCTACAGCTTTGCAATGCATTACAGGAACATCAACATTCACTCTAGTGACTTGAAACCTCTTGTGCTGTACATTGCCACATACATACAGTGTATCAAATAACACCAGCTGCAGGAGAGGAGGAGCAATGGGAGAGGGGATGGAAGTGTAGGGAGGAGAGGAGCAATGGGAGAAGGGGATGAAAGTGTAGGAGGAGAGAAGCAATAGGAAAGGGAATGAAAGTGTAGGGAGGAGAGGGGGAACAATGGGAGAGGGGATGAAAGTGTAGGAGAGGAGAAGCAATAGGAAAGGGGATGAAAGTGTAGGAGGAGAGGATGAGCAATGGGAGTGAGGATGGAAGTGTAGGGAGGAGAGGAGGAGCAATGGGAGCGGGGATAAAAGTGTAGGAAAGAGAGGAGGAGCAATGGGAGAGGGGATGAAAGTGTACAAAGGAGAGGAGCAATGGGAGAGGGGATGAAAGTGTTGGAAGGAGGAGCAATGGGAAAGGGGATGAAAGTGTAGGAAGGAGAGGAGGAGCAATAGGAAAAGGGAATGAAAGTGTAGGAAAAACATAGTGGCTGGAATGAATGTCAAATATTAAGAGGCATTCATACAAAACTCACCTAGGAAATGATGCACAGGAGGAAAAAAACTTTCATCTGACAAAATCAAGCTTCCTTACAACTTTTATTTTCCTCATTTCACTTCCCTCTCCCTCTCCCTCTCCTCTCTCTCTCTCTCTCTCTGTGTGTGTGTGATGATAAACTCAGGCATCATCCATATAATATAACAAGCCTTTACATAATGATAGTGTAAACATATGCAGCTTGGCAGTATAATCACTACCCAGTCAAAACACAAAAACAAAACAGCAAAAAAGGGAAGCAGAGTTGGAATGGGACGGGAGTGAGTGCTTGGGGCAGGACAGGGTGGAGTGGTGGCGTTGCTTTGTTCCCAAGGGTGGGTGAGGGGGCCGGCAGTTACAGAGAGTGAGGTGGTGGAGCTGAGGCAAGAGATAGGAGGGGGCTGGTGCATGGGAGGCAGGCAGGCAGGCAGGCAAGCAAGGAACCAGGCAGGCATGTACAGTGAAGCCGAGGAACAACATGGCCACAGTGAAGGGTGGGGGTGTGATGGCGGCAGCAGCAGCCAGCCATGATAAAAGATTAAGCCTGCGTCAATCACTGGGAGGACTTGATGCTGCGATTGCTGTGATGCTGTGATAGCCTACCTGCTCCAAACAAGCACACCCACTGCTTCAAGTATTAGAAGGCTGAGATGTGCTAGTTCCCCATAAATAGCTTTCAGGAAGTTGATGGTGGTGTTGTAAAATACTGAGAGAATGCAAGACCTAGTGAGGATGGTAAGTATGATGAGTCTGTGTTGATTGTACTGATGAATGTGAAATAAGGTGGATGTACTAGGAGTAGTAGTAGTAGTAGTAGTAGTAGTAGTAGTAGTAGTAGTAGTAGTAGTAGTGGTAGTGGTGGTGGTGGTGGTGGTGGTGGTGGTGGTGGTGGTGGTGGTGGTGGTGGTGGTGGTGGTGGTGGTAGTTGTGTCATCAGCAAGGTTCATGCATTCCTAATCATGAAACTGACAACTGATACACAGCAACAGAAAAAGGTCAAATGAGCATCCAAAACAGGAAACACAGTAAAAAAGGGAAGGTGGTAGTGGCAGTAGTGGTGATAGTGGTGGCGGTAGTGGCAATCGTAACACCACCACCACCAGGACTCCCTTTCCCAAATAAGAAGTGAACAACCATTGACAGAGTATTCAAATGGAGTCTAATAACAAAGATGGCGATAACACATGCTAAATCAATCATGCACCCGTCCATGAGTGTGCAATAACAATTCTGAAGATGCTGACATTTACAACAAAAACACAACAAAAATAACCAATCCTCCCCCTTGTCTAAACACCCAGCCCAGGTTCACCTTCTCCCAGTACAGCTTCCTAGCCCAACCTGAACCAAAACAATACTCAACCAGGATGGAGGTAATCAAATACACAAAACCAGACCTTACCAAACAAGGCCACACACACACACACACACACACACACACACACACACACACACACACACACACACACACACACACACACACACACCTTTTAGTGCACTGCAATAGCAAATGAGAGAGAGAGAGAGAGAGAGAGAGAGAGAGAGAGAGAGAGAGAGAGAGAGAGAGAGAGAGAGAGAGAGAGAGAGAGAGAGAGAGAGAGAGAGAGAGAGAGAGAGAGAGAGAGAGAGAGAGAGAGAGAGAGAGAGAGAGAGCAGACAATTTTCCCATGCAGACAAGGAAAGTTGACAAAAAGAAAGGTCAGCCAGGAACCACACCTCTTGGCAGATGCTTTGTTGATGCCAATATGACCTTTGAAGGAACACACACACACACACACACACACACACACACACACACACACACACACACACACACACACACACACACACAGGCTTTTTCTCCTTCCACATATTATTTAACTGCCATACAACTTAAAAGAACACCTAACATCACTTCCACAATGACCATACAATAAAAAAGCAGTAATAATAAAATAAAAGTGAACACAACACCTTTCATTGTTACATTATTTTTTCCTTGACATGAGAGGGAGGCTAGACAAGTAATGGTAAAAGAAAAAAAATACATGAAGAACTTATCCTCAATTCTATCTGCCTGAAAGTTTGCTTAGGTTGGTCCAGAAAGGATTGGCCACATAAGTTTCAAAGGTTATCTTGATTACTCCTTTCCTCTGCAAGTTTGGTGGGCAGTGTCAGTCAGTGTGGTTAATAATTAGAGGTCCTCTTCCTGCTCCAAGTGAAAACAAGAAGATGGCAGACCCAAAGTTGCAGCACATTGATTCAGCGACAAGTTTGTACAAGTAGTGTTTATGTATAATTCAAACACTTCCTCGCTGCACCCGCCTTTCATTTGAGAAGTCTGCAGTGGTATTCATTATTCAGCTGAACGTTATTGATCTTTTCCTTTGTCTGGCACCCCGATGGAAGCAATAAGTTAAGACATGAGGGATGACACACACACACACACACACACACACACACACACACACACACACACACACACACACACACACACACACACACACACACAGCCTGCAAACTTCACTGCCACAAATCTTTACCCCTTCATCCAAGTATTCAAGCAAAGACAAGGCAGGCAAGCATAAAAGATCTCCTAAATAAAGTGAAGTGCCTCTTTTCTAATCTCTTTTTATCCTCAACGCACCAATGAGTGACAAGAACCAAATATACCCACAGATAACAAGCCAGTAAACTTTCTCCACTAACATCATCTCACCCGTTTCTTCTTTACTATGCTAATAATAGATAGACAATTTTTAATCTACAAATAACAAAACCACTAACTCTTGTACATATACCTTCTTACCAACACAGTGATAACAAAAAGCTTCATTCCCTGATAACAAAATACTATTTTCTAGACAAATATCAATATTTGTAACACTTATCAACATCATTCTGTTATTCTTATCAGTGTAGTAACTGACAGTCAACCACACACACAGCTATGGGTATCACAGAACACCAAGAGCTCATGGCTGGTGACACAATTGTTTACATCTGTAGTCAACAAGTATTTGCAGGAAGAGGTTACTGTGGGCTTGCTGAGTCTGTGGGTGAATGAGTAAGAGTGTCACAGAGACTCAGTTAAGTTTACTAATGGACACTCAAGGTTAGATAAGAAAATTAACTTGCCTTGGTATTGTGTGTAAGTGACTGAGTATTAACAACCACACCACCTATTGCTACCCAAGTGGTCTGCCTTCACAAATACCTTCCCCAGCCTCTGTGATCACCAGCCAAGTCTGCCCAGTGTTTGTTACCTGAGGCTAGTGAGTGGGTAGTGTCTAGAGAGGAGCCTGTTGGCAACACAAGAAGCCTGTCTCACTCCTACAGACCCATGCATGAACACAGCTCCTGTCTACTCAACAAAAACTTTCAGCTCCTTCCAATCAAACCCTACTCAGCTACACTATCTTTGCCTCATCTATCTTTACTAGTAAGCCAAGAGAGGAGTTTGAGGGTTAACCTCTTCTCTGTTTCATGATCATCTTGCTACACACCAAAGCCTCATGAAAGCCATCAAACAGTTTCAGCCACAGTAATGAAGATACAACTTGAACAAATTTCTCTAACATTCTCCTATCTTACTGACTTCAAACACCATACTCTGGCATGAGAAACACAAGCAAACACTGATGCCAAGGCAGAATGTACAGCAATGCACCAGCTTGAACAGTATAAGAACATGAGAAAATAAACACACTCCACAAGACCAGCTGACCTCCATAAAGCACCTCATGAACTGATCCATCACCAGAATCAAGAACTTTTCACAATATACAGGTAAATAAACAGTGAAAAAAAAAAAAAAAAAAAAAAAAAAAAGCAACTCTATAATCCTCTTCCCTTCACAAGAGCAGCTGCCATCATGATGCCTTTGATGAGGAGCTCCATAAAAAAGGGACAAACATGGGAGGCTGACTAATATTGGTGTTCATGGGAAATGTTCATCAGTCACCAGGGAGCACAGTGATAAGTGGGATGGCCAGACACAGCGACGGACATGCTGATACAGTGGTAGCCACAGCTTGACGCAGCAGTGAATGGAGCTACAACTACAGCGGGGAAAAAAGTGATGGCGGCTGTGATGAATGGGAACAAAAAACTGCAGTGAATGATGCATCAGATATTGCGGTGAATGTAGCTGCTATGATGAATGAATAAGATGAAAACATGTACATGGCCAGCAATCCACCACGACCAGCCAGCAGACAGCATTCATCCAGCACAGAAAGCATCAAACATCAACCATCCAGACACCAATTAAGGAGCTTCCCTCACATTTAACTGTTCCAAAATACCAATAAATCAATCCTTCACATTCACTCTGATTGAATGGAAAATATAAATCCCCAAACTATTTACCTCAAACATTTCTTTTTATTGATTTTTGTTTATATCTTTCCAGTGCAGTGAATGGACACAAATTGTAACATGCGATATTTTCCACATTTTCAGGATATGTCACTGATGTTAGCCATTCTAATTCTGCAGTCACAACTACAACACCATCCCAGCATAATCCTCCCTTACTGTACAGCAGGTGGGTGATGACAAGCCAGCAAGCTCCCATTCACACCACTGATATCCATGGCAACCAAATACCACACTCCACCAACACTTGAAACACCGGCCATGATACACTGATGCTCAACACTCACAGAAATAAAGATACACAAGTTGAAATCATCACCCCCTCTCTCTCTCTCTCTCTCTCTCTCACACACTGGCTATGATACACTAATACTCAACACTCATGGAAATAAAGGTACACAAGTTGAAATCATTCTCTCTCTCTCTCTCTCTCTCTCTCTCTCTCTCTCTCTCACACACACACCGGGCAGGATATCCATGTCATTACATCCCAAAAACAGCAACAGTCCAAACACCTGCACACTCATCATGATGCCTCACTGGTACATTACTCTCCTCCCTCCCTCTCTCCCTGCCTCCCTGCTGTCATTCACTGCCGCAATCACAGGGACGGAAAAGCTGCCCCTGCCACCACCACGATTGTTCACCACTCCCTGCCAAAATGTGCCCCTCGCTGTGCTGGGGTGGGCAAACAACAGAAAGGAGAGAGGTGCCTTCATTACCTGCTGATGCGGGAGGCAGTGGAGGTATGGGGATGGAGAGATGGAGGAGTAACGGAGAAGACAGTGAAACACAACGCTAGTGGGGGGCTAGACAGCCTACAGCACTATAGGTCCTCTAGTATGAGACAGATAGCACCTGATAAGATAATTATACTGGACTTCCTCTCCTTCCTGTCACTCATCATATCATTCTTTTTTTTAATCAGAGACTTTAATTCCTTCAGTAGTACTGGGATGCATATTTTACTTCGAGTTTTGTGTATGATTTAGATGATTTTACTTACATTATAAAGGAAAGAATAACTGCCTAACTCCTTCAGCAATGGGGCACATTTTTTTCTACTTTGAGACTTCATACAATTAGACCACTTTATTGACATTACAAATGGTCTATGGAGATCAGAAGATTATGGCCAGTCTTCATTATTCTAATCCCCCACATAAATTTCTGAAGCTGTTTAAAACAAGCAAAGAGTAAGCAAAAAATATATGAAGATGTGTCCTGGTCCCTAAAATATATTCTGCACCAGTGTTTGAAAACATTACTTTATTCTTTTTCATTTGTGTGTGCTATATGACCAGCTGTTGCAATCCCACTCAACTGCATCAATCATCATCACCATTACCTTACTTGTGGAGAAATAGAAAGAGTTATCCTCGTAGAGAAGCACACAACATACAGCTGCCACTCCTTGAATCATATAAGTACACAATTTTAACCTCTTCAATACTGGTTCATATTTTTACCTAAGATTTGTGTACGATTAAACCATTTTGTTGACATTAGGAAAGGTCTATGGAGGTCAGAGGATCAGTGGCCACAGTTTCCTCTATTCTAATTCCCATGTAAGTTTCTGAAGCTGTACAAAATCACCAAATAGTAAGCAGAATGAATATGGAAATGCATCATGGTACTGAAGGGGTTAAGGAGGAGATTGCAAAAATGTTCATCCCTGATGTTTGGCTAACCTTTTCAGATCTGTAAGGAGGCTGGTGACTGAGTGGGCCTTTATATATACTTTTCTTGTCCTTAGCCAGTTTTCCCATTATATATGAGAGAGAGAGAGAGAGAGAGAGAGAGAGAGAGAGAGAGAGAGAGAGAGAGAGAGAGAGAGAGAGAGAGAGAGAGAGAGAGAGAGAGAGAGAGAGAGAGAGAGAGAGAGAGAGAGAGAGAGAGTGGCTGTATATCCTGAGTAACATTACCAACTATACCTGTAATCTATCACAGTGCAGCTCATGATTTGTTCAACAGCTATAAAAAAAAAATATATATATATAAAACAGATAATTTAGAACTTCACACTTGTGCTCAGTTTTATGGCCAGCATTCAGAGAGAGAGAGAGAGAGAGAGAGAGAGAGAGAGAGAGAGAGAGAGAGAGAGAGAGAGAGAGAGAGAGAGAGAGAGCGCACTGACACTTTTCACCCTCCCTACCTCATACGCTGGCATCTAACTACACTAACATTAGGGTAAGTGAAGGAAGAGGAGAGAGGAGAGAGAGGTGCCAGTACTAGTGCCAGGTGCCAGTGTGTCTGGCTCAAAGAGTATCTCCCGTGTCTGTCTGTCTGTTGTGTTTATCGAGGTGTGCTGTGAAAGAGGAGGGCAAATAGTCACATTATCAGTAGCTAAGTATTATGTCTCTTGTGTATGTGGATGTGTTAGCAATGGATGGATGGGTGGGTGGGTGGGTAGGTGTGTTTAGTCATCTTCATTTTCTCTCTCTCTCTCTCTCTCTCTCTTCCTCTAATCTAAGCTCTCCTTTATATCTTCTTGTCTTTAAGTCTTTTGAAGTATTATTTATCTAGTTACATTTCATCTTTACTCATCTATCAACACCAAAAAGATATAAAATGCATCTCGGCTTGGCTTGGCTTGGTTCGGTTTGGCTTGGCTTGGCTCGGTTTGGCTTGGTTGCTCCTTGTATCCCTTTCTGATAATCTTCATAGCTAGTGTATTACAATTCCCATCTGACACTGAAGGACTGGTGTACTACAGAGGAAGTGGTGAATGATGACAGCTCACTGCACGCCCGTCACTGAACTGATGACGCTGAGTGAAAGAAAACCTGCCACACCTCTTTACCCGTGTGTGTGTGTTAATAGTGCTCATGTCAATCCTACACACAAGCCAACACCTTAATTCATACATTCTCTGACACCTTAAGGGGCTATCACACTGGCCTATGATACACGGAACGCGGGTCATGGTTCTTGGTATGAAACCAGGAACACTATCACACACAAGCTGCCCGTGTTCTTGTTATGCTAGGCAAACGGCCCACTAACCAAGACAAAGCCTAATCAAAATAAACCAGAACAAAACCATGCCATTTATACCTCAGCCTGTGCTTTGTCCTGGAACTGCATTTGCACTTCCTCTTGTTGAAGAAAAGTAAAAAAAAAAAAACTAGAGAAAAGCTGAGACGTGCACGATGGATACTTAAGTCAGAGGTGGTTGCCATGAGCCCAAACTATCGACATGATATATATATATATATATATATATATATATATATATATATATATATATATATATATATATATATATATATTTTACCTTTCTAAATTGATGAAATATTATTTAATATTCCAATATGAAAAATTTTGTCACATTCTTTTTAGTTCAAATGAAAAGTTTTTATTACATATATCAAGTTTACTTTTCCATTGGGATAGCATACCAAGAACCGGGATGGATATGAAGCCATCCCAACTTGGTTCTGCTAATCCCAGGCAAGTTCCAGCTATCTAGAGCGGATGTTCCTGGTTCCGCGTATCATAGGCCAGTGTGATAGGGCCTTTACTTTCTACATTTTTTCTTATATAGCTCCAAATTATCTTATTTACATTCATCAGCCATCCCTCACTTATTTTTAAATCCTCACCATAAAAATTAAGTATTCTCAGGTGGTAGATTAAAAAGAAACAAGCCTGGAAGTATCACACAGTATTAAAAAGGGTTATCTCCTCCTCCTCCTCCTGCAAGTTTTCCGTTCCATTCCCTCACTCACAATGACCACTGTAAGCCTGAGAGAAGCCAGGCAAGTGAGACAGAACACATAGCATCACAAAGTATTAACAAGGTTATCTTCTCCTACTCCTTATCATCCTCCTCCTCCTACAGCTTTCCAATTCCCTGTTCCCTCACTCACAATGACCACTGTAAGCCTGAGAGAAGCCAGGCAAGTGAGACAGAACACCTAGCAAGCTGCAACTCTTCAATCTGACACTACATACTACTTATGCACACCCACCCCTGACAGCAGCACATGTCACAGAGATCCCTAAAAAGACCAGTGAGTCAAGGAGTCCACATCACAACGCAAGTGGTGGTGCATTAACCTTGATACTTAATCCCTTCACTACCAGGACGTGTTTTCAAATTCCTTCTGGTGACTATTTGCTGATTTGACACAGCTTCACAAATTTATGTTGGAATTAAAATAGTGAAGACTGTGGCCATTTATCCTCTGACCTCCTAACACCCTTCCTATTGTCATCAAAATGGTCTAATGGTACACAAATCTCAAGGTAAAAATACGTCCCGGTACTGAAGGGGTTAATGAAGGAAAGGTGTGGGAGTCAGGAGGAAGACACGGACATACAGTAAAATAAGAATAATGATAATGATAGTTTCCTTGTTGTTATTCAGTGTTGATTTTAACCCATTCTGTACCAAGCTGTCTTTTAATAATCATTCAGGTTACTAATCGGCAATTTTATAGTTTAAAAAATTAATGTGGGGATTAAAATAGTGAAGACTTTGGCCATTAATTTTCTCACCTCCATAGAGCCTTCCTAATGCAAATAAAATCATCTTAACAAACCCAAAAAATCAAGATAAAACTGCATCTCAGTATTGAAGGGGTTAATGATATGAGGTGAGTAAGAACACGTGGTGATTATGCACTACATCAACACTGCATTGTGGGTAACAGAGGGGACTAGACTCTTGGACTAATGAACACACACAAGCTAAACAAAGCCGTGATTAGAACAGAGCACATCACAAAAGCTATGTTGGTCAAGCACTCACTCACTCACTCACTCACTCACTCACTCACTCACACACACACACACACAGAGAACAAAGCAATATCACAACGACACAACCATGGAGATCACAATGTAGGTTATGTATATGTTCTTGTGTCAGATCCATCTCCTAGACAAACAAGGAAAGCCAAAACAAACTCAACCAGTAAACAATTCATGCAAACTATAACCACCTTTCTTGACCTTGTACTTCTGTAGCCTAAAGGAACACAAGGACCACGCCACTGTAGCAAAAACAACGGAAGTAAACACCTTTCTTATTTGTATCTATTCCCTGAAACACGTTAATCTTGTCCCTTTCACTACTTCACTACATTCCAAGACGACGCCACTGTAGCAAAACAATAGAAGTAAACACCTTTCTAATTTGTATCTATTCCCTGAAACACACTAATCTTGTCCCTTTCACTACAGTCCACTACTCCTGTCACTCTCATATTCCCTCACTCCTATCCCTCTGAAACACTCCCTTTCTTGTCCCTTTCACTACATTCCCATACATCTGTCCCTCTCTAACACCCTCTTTCTCTCTCTCATGTTCCTTCCAACACACCCTACTATAAATTTACCCTAAAAACATCCTACCTAGCACAACATCTCCCCAAGAAACACTCCACCTACAATATTTCACCCTCCAAAAATATCTGCATGACAAATAGCACAGGAAATTTGTCAAGTGGGAAACATTTTTAAGTAGGAAAATTTTCACAGAGTCTTCAAGGATACAATTTACAGAGGCTCTTTAACATCTCACATACATATTACATTACGTGCCCCACCCTTGTTCTCTGTCTCTCTCTCTAAGTCCTTTATCTGGTAAGCAAACAAGTGACTCATCAGCACAACAGGGGTAATATTGCTGCAGGTCTTTCTTCTTTCTTCTTCTTCTTTTCATCACTCTTCTGTCCACCTCACATGTTAACCAGTACTCTCAATCATTCATCCCTTTCTCTGCTACACTCTGGAACTCCCTTTTTCACCATCATATACTAGTAAATCTTCATGGTAAAGACTGGAACTCCCAATCTGCTTCTGTATTTCCATCTTCCTTCCTATGACCTGAAGTGATTTAAGAGGGAGGTTTCAAGACATTTATCCTATTCTTGTGGCTAACTCTCTCTCTTAGACCTGCTTGGGAGACTGGCATCTCAGTAGGTCTTTTTGTTTAATGGGTTTTTTTGTTGCCCCTAGCCAGATTTCTCCCTGCACATAAAAACAAGTGACTCCCAGAATAGCTTTGGTAATTGGTGGTGGTGATCGTGGTGTGTTGGTTTTCCACAGGTATGGCAAGACGGGGGGGGGGGTTATTTTGAGGCAGTGACTATATATTGGTGGAATTCTTGCCAATACATCCCTGCCAAGCAATGCCCTTCCTTCATTCCTTCAATCATTTAATTTTTCAGCACAGAGAAGTATATTTGTGGTGGAGGCCATGAAGAAAAATAGATATACACGTGTTGAGGATTGTAAATAAATGCTGTGTATATTTCATAATGGTTAATGTACTTCATGACTGGTGATATTTAAAACTGGTTCTCTTTATTATCTTTTATAAGGGGACAGGAGGTGACACTATCATTTTTTGCTGTTCTTAATCCCATCACTATTAATCCTACTATTAATCCATCACTGCCATTATCTATCACAAGTCAATACCTCAGCCCACACTATCATTATTAATATTTGTAGAAGCTGTAGAAACATTTAAAACTCTCATCATTGCTACTGTTAATCCCTTCCCATCACTATTAATTCTACTACAATGATCCTTCACTATTACTTATCCAGAGTCATTATTTCTGCCCACCTTATCACACACACTGCTAATCACATCCTCTGCCACTCACATTATCATCCAGCCTGGTAATATCCATCAAGAGCAATTTCCCTGCTCACATAAAAACTCTCTCTCTCTCTCTCTCTCTCTCTTCACTTTGTGGCAAATGATACGTTTGACATAAGTAGGCAGCAAATAGCAGGCTTTCCCTACGTCCATTTACTTTTAATACACGCATGTCATTCACCTACAGTGCAATGGTGGGGGTTCAGGTAGGGGGAGGCAGGGGGAACTGTCACCCACCACCACCACCACTAGCTACACTATCACTGCCTCCAGGACTACTCACATTCCACCATCAGAAGACCGACGACAAAGCGAATGATGATGATATTCCATTAAACTTTTACTGACCTGCATAACTCTTCCTCACAAATATCACCTCTGACACACACACACACACACACACACACACACACACACACACACACACACACACACACACTCTATTTCCTACATAATCAGTAAGAAACAAAAAAATTTACCAAAACCAAAATGTAGCATAAGAAAAACTAGATTAGAGAGAGAGAGAGAGAGAGAGAGAGAGAGAGAGAGAGAGAGAGAGAGAGAGAGAGAGAGAGAGAGAGAGAGAGAGTTACTTCATCTGATTACTGATAAGGCAAGAGTGACATGATTGAGATAATGCTCCAGCTACACCACACTTCACAGTTTAAGATCACCAGTAATCACCAGCATCTTTATCCCAATCATCCTTCACATCTAATACCTACACATAAGCTACACAAGACTCAAGTGGCTGGTTCATCTTCCTCATCTTCCTCCTCTTTTCTGGAAGCACTGAGGCGACACACACACACACACACACACACACACACACACACACACACACACACACACACACACACACACACACACAGGAAATGAGACACAGGTAAAAAGTAATATTGCCAGGATTGCAAACTGTGTCATGGAAGGAAGGTTAGCACTCTGAGTCTCCAGCGAGCCTTTGTGTCGCAGCAGAACGCACACTTGTCTCTGTCTCTCTTTCTCTCTCTCTCTCTCTCTTAGTGGCAATGAGTCTCTGATAAAAAGAAAGGCTGCCTCAAGGTTTGGTCTGCTCACAAGAACGGTGATATTTTCTCTCTCTCTTTTTTTTATGAAGTATGTAATGTGACTGCTTGACTGTACTGATTCTCTCTCTCTCTCTCTCTCTCTCTCTCTCTCTCTCTAATGGTTGAGCATATAATTCTCATCCATGTGTCACAAACCAACTACACTGTTAAAAAATCTTGGTCATTTTATCCAAGCAGCAATAATTTAAAGCCACCAAAATTATGAAGATTAAATTAAAGCACTAACTACAATGCCTCAATTAATTCATGAAACCACTGACCATTGCAGTAAACAATAGCATATTAATAGAGTGGTAATATTCAGAATCACATCAAGATAGGAAGCCACAGTGCTATAGTTACTTATCACTTCATATATTGGCTTATGTCACCTCAATTCACACACACACACACACACACACACATCCGTTATCCATTACTTTATCACATGGAAGGACAAGTTTCATGTTTACACAGGTCAGCCCTTGACATGTGGTGGGTGATGGAGGTGTGCCAAACAGACTGGTTATGCACTCACTCCATCTGTCTGCCTTGCCTCCCAGCTCCCTCATAAGTGACACAAAGACAGGAGCCAAGAGTGTAAAGATTTGCTGGGTACATGACACACCTGATTACTTCACACTTCCTGCTGCTTCATAAATCATCACACACACTGACACTACAAACCAGCCTTCGTAATTAAACACACTACACACTAGCCTTCTTAATCACAAACACACTACACACTACACACCAGCCTTCTCAATCACAAACACACTGCACACCAGTCTTCACAATTACAAACACTACACATTATTATTGCTGCAAAGACATCACTCAAACAATTCACTCATAATGTTGACAGGATCCAGTCACATTACCAATAATCCAACTGAGATGCATATGCTCCTCATGCAACTAGTTAACTGTACTGCAGCAAAAACATGTAATGGTCTTGCTATTGTTTCAGTAACATGATATCAGTAAGTGATGCAGGATATTAGCCCTCATCATAGACTACAGTGCCCTTGAACTCCCCCACCCACAAGTTTACACCAGTGAGGCAAGACCAGGACTCATAACCCTTCACAGAAAAGCTTGAGTCAAACTTGTGCCACCTCAACACAAGGAGCAAAGCAGACGCAAGGGATGTGGTAAGATCTTATGACAGCCAGGAATGTGAGGTATATTTAACACAGCTGTGCACATAAAGAGGTCTGAGTACTAGCATGTAATCTTTCCACCACCAAAAGTAAGGTGAAATCAAGCATATACCACCATTAAAAGAGGAATGAGAGGGACGTGCCATGAAGTATATTTAACACAGCTGTGCACATAAAGAGGTATGAGTACTAGCATATATTCTTTCCACCACCAATAGTAAGGTAAATCAAGTATATACCACCACTATGAAAGGAATGAGTGGGATGTGAGGCAAGTCAGATATGAAATAAAGTGCTGTCAAAGGGGAATATGAAAGAATGAATGAGAAAAGTGTGGAAATGAAGACACGACTACTACTAGATAATCTTTTCTTCATGAATAGTAAATGTCATGTGGGGATAAAAACAAACATCTGAAGAGGAATGTGAAGCATGTAAAAATGTGTGTGCATCCATGTGGGTGTTTAGGCTTCGTGACAAAAACATACTACATTAATCAACACCATTCCACATCACAGCAAACTTGAGAGAGAGAATACTCACAGACAGAATAAAAGAATAAAAGACAGATACTCCTCATGTAACCAAAAAAGGAACAGTTCCAGCTTGGCTTCAACGAGTTTCAACAAGCCTGAACACATTGAAGACCCATCATATACTTGCTTTCACTTAACTTACCACTGAGACACACACCAGTAAATCCAACTTTTTCACCATTATATAACACTGAATCATCCTTTTCACTATCATGTACTAGTAAATCTCCTCACTGACACATTAGTAAATCCAACTTTTTCCCCATTACAACACTAAATCACCCTCTTCACTATCATATACTAGTAAATCTCCCTAATAAACTGTGGAACTTTCTACCTACTACTGTATTTCCATTTTCCTGTGACCTGAAATGATTGAAGAGTGAGGTTTTTCAAGATATGTATCCCATTCTTTTGGCTAACTCTCTCTGAACTGCTCGTGGACTGACATCTAAGTGGGCCTTGTGTTTACTACCTGCTACTGTATTTCCATTTTCCTACACCCTGAAGTGATTTGAAAGAGGTTTTTCACAACATTTATCCCATTCTTTTGGCCAAATCTCTCAGACCTGTTCAGGAACTGACATCTAAGTGGGCCTTTATGTTTAGTCTTTTTTGTTGACCTTAGCCATATTTTCCCCCTTATATAAAGAAGGGAAAAATATATAAGCTCTTTTCCACAATCACATTAAGCTACATTGATCAAAATTGTCAAAAAATCCACTTGTTTCTCAGATCCTGGTTTAGTTAACGACGATGAACGCTTTTCTGGGGAACTACTGCACCAAACCAAACTAAAATAGTGCCCATTACTCTAAACAGTGTAAATAGAAGTAGAAATTCATATCATCCATGTGTGTGTGTGTGTGTGTGTGTGTGTGTGTGTGTGTGTGTGTGTGTGTGTGTGTGTGTGTGTGTGTGTGTTTACTTTCATATCTATATTATGTTTACTTTACTGTCAATTTTGCTCATTACTTATTTATTTTATTACGAAATTTAAAGCATCATTTTATTCACACGATACTGAAGCCTTCATCAACCGTCAACCTTGTCTGCCATCTGTTTACCTTTAATCTTCCTTAACTGTAACATCTAACAATCAATTCATAAAACCCAAAAGCACCTTATAAACTGACCAACATCTAATTACAACCCTTCACATTCCCAGAAATAAACAAAACTATAAATTTAAGGGAATATTTCAAAACAAAGCTGGAATAAATTGTAAATTGAGAGAGAGAGAGAGAGAGAGAGAGAGAGAGAGAGAGAGAGAGAGAGAGAGAGAGAGAGAGAGAGAGAGAGAGAGAGAGAGAGAGAGAGAGAGAGAGGAGAGAGAGAGAGAGAGAGAGAGAGAGAGAGAGAGAGAGAGAGAGAGAGAGAGAGAGAGAGAGAGAGAGAGGACAGGCTGACAAGCTTGGATAATGAAAGGTTTGGGTCTCCTACCTATACTTTGTTGTGAAAGGAAGGAAGGAAGGAAGGAAGGAAGGAAGGAAGGAAGGAAGGAAGGAAGGAAATAGAAAGACACATAACTCATAAGTACCTAAAAGTAATTAAGAAAGTACCAGTGCATCAGTAAAGAGAACCAACAAAAAGACAAGATTGGGAGAAGCATTTAACAAGTACAAATATTTGGCCATGAACAACAGTGAATGCATTAACACTAACACAACTTGCAAGGGAAAATTCTAATCTAAAAATGAAGGAAATATCTGAGGAGTACAAATATTTGGCTATGAATATGCTAACTGACTTCACGAATAGTAACTGCAGTAAAAAATGAAGAAAATATGTGACAAATGTAAACGTCTGGCAGCAAAGAGCAACAAATCAGTGCTCACAACTTAAACATCCTTCAATACTGGGACATATTATTACCTTGAAATTTCTGTACAATTAGACCATTTTACTAACATTAAGAAGGGTCTATGGAGCTTAAAAGATTGATGGCCAGAGTCTTTATTATTTCAATCCCACACATGAGTTTCTGAAGCCGTATAAAATCACCAAATAGTAAGCAGAATGAATATGAAAATACGTCATTGTACTGGAGGGGTTAAAAAAAACATGAAATGAGTGAGAAATTCAATAGAAACCCACCAAAAGTAAATATATATATATATATATATATATATATATATATATATATATATATATATATATATATAGCGTACATATCAACAAATATAATAATTGAACAGAACTGACCCCCATCAATAACTTGAGCCAGCATTACTAAACCACATACCCCATGAATAAGACAGCAGTTACCAGACACCTACTCTTCCAATCAGTTATCAATATGCAGTGCTTATATCACACAGTCACACACGAAGGTTGGGCAGCCACTACTTCAAACGCCACCTTATCAGATATCATCACTTCGAGAAAAACACAAGTACGAATAAGATGTTGCTTTCACACACACTCACCAACCCCTAAAAGCCTTGCCATTGAAATAAACCACAACAATAGTTAACCAGTACTCTCAATCATTCATCCCTTTCTCTGGTGCACTCTAGAACTCCCTGCCTGCTTCTGTATTTCTATCTTAACAAACCAACCAAGTTTTAAAAGCCTTGCCATTGAAATAACCACAGCAGGAGTTAACCAATACTCTCTTTCATTCATTCCTTCTCTGGTACACTCTGGAACTCCCTATCTATTTCTGCATTTCTATCTTTACACACCAACCAGTTTTTAAAAGCCTTGCCACTGAAATAACCAAAGTTAAGTATTACTAGCTAAATATGAATCTCTAATGCAAGAGTTAACCAGTACTCTCAATCAGTAATCCCTTTGTCTGGTGCACTCTGGAACTCCCTGCCTGCTTCTGTATTTCCATCTTCCTATGACCTGAAATTACTGAAGAGGGAGGTTTCAAGACATTTATCCCATTCTTTTGGCTAACTCTCTCTTGGACTTGCTCAGGGATTAGCATCTCAGTTGGGCATTAACCCCTTCAGTACTGGAATGCATTTCTACATTGAGTTTTGGTTATGATTAGACCATTTTATTTACATTAGGAAGGGTCTATGGGAGTCAGAAAGTTAATGGCCCCAGTCTTCACTATTTTAATCCCTACATGAGTTTCTGAAGCTATATAATCACCAAATAGTAACTAGAATGAATAGAAAAACATGTCATGGTAGATAGGTTGAGTCAGTAGGAATTATCTGTCAGTGATTATAAAACCCACACATGAGTTATCAGTGATCCTTAAGAGACAACAGAGCTTATCTTCAAGTGATCCTTTAGACTACAGTACCAGGAAGCATTTTCATATTCATTCTGGTTACTATTTGGTGATTTCATACAGCTTCAGAAACACATGTTAGGGTTAGAATAGTAAAGATTGGCCATTAATCATTTGACCTCCACACACCCAATGCAAATAAAATCATCTATTCATACCTTAAAATATCAAGGTAAAAATGTGTCTCAGTACTGAAGGGAAATCTAGCTAAAGGTAAAAAATCACAAACAAAACTGCCCAGTTAGTGAACCTCAAGACACCCCAACCCCACTAAAAGGAATGCTCTAGAAGTGGTGTCATAACTTGTAAAAAAGTTACTCCTGTCTTTCCTCTGTATAGCTTTGTTTTACTATTATTATTATTTCTATTATCACCACTACTATACTTTTGTTTGTATAGTTCTGTGTCATCCCTGTGTTGTGTACAGTGCTATAATGCTTCACTGTCTTAATCTTATGGCTCAGATGTGAAGAATTTGTCACTGTTGTTGTTGTTGTTGGTGGTGGTGGTGGTGGTGGTGGTAGTAGTAGTAGTAGTAGTAGTAGTAGTAGTAGTAGTAGTAGTAGTAGTAGGTGGTGGTGGTGGTGGTGGTGGTGGTGGTGGTGGTGGTGGTGGTGGTGGTGGGGGTGGTAAAAGTAGTAGTAGTAGTAGTAGGAAGTAGTCAGGAAGATGTTGATAACAGAGATGGTGATGAATGAAGATCAATAGATGACACTTTACAGGAAGGCTTGATAAGATACAACATTACAACCACCACCAACACAATGTCTACTAACACACACACACATGGCAAAGTGTACTGAATATATAAAACTAACAATTCTATCTAACAACTAACATAAAGAAAAAAAACACACAGGAGGTACTCTTAACATACCCACAATACCCTCACAAAATACAAATATACACTAAATATATAAATCTAAGCCTCATATTTCTGACCCTTCCACAACTAGTAATTCCTTCCCATTTGATATCTATTCACTAACCACAAAGGCTATCAGTCCTTTAGGCAACAAAACTCATATTGGATAACTAATCCTAAAAGAAAAAAAAAAAAAACATTGTGTTGAGGATTACAGCACACTCAGGCATTCATGAGAGCCAGTGTTCCTTGAGATGCATGAAAGAGGTTTGCTTGACAATATGATCAGTTTACAGTATATTCAGTCAACTAACCACGAATTATCAGTCACTGCACACTGTAACCCACGATTCATAAGAGTCAGTGTTCCTTGAGATGAATGAAAGAGGTTTACTTGACAATATGATCAATTAACAACATATTCACTCAACTAACCACAAATTATCAGTCAATGTACACTAAAACCCACGACAGATGCAAGTTTCATCTAAAAATATGGTCTGTTACTATATATAGCCAGCATACCTAACACACGGGGTTGGCTTGGGCTGCCTACACACACACACACACACACACACACACACACAGAGAGAGCTACCATTAAAAACTACAACCACCACTGCGCATTGCTATTATGTCAAATAGTAGGTAGAACACTTCCCTACCACCTCTACCACACGCCACCACAATCCTTTCAACGAGAACGAGAGAGAAGTCAGAGAACACCACAAACAAAATGGCAAACCACACACACACACACACACACGTACATACACACATACAGACAAGCTCACATATGCACCTCACTACCAAATCCTTTTAACTTCCCGCTCGATCTTCTCCCGAGGGACGCCAAAAGACAACATGGGATTTGAAAAGCGGGAAGAGGTCGGAAGGAATCGTGAGATCCTTCGCTTCCCGCCCCTTTTCCCAAACCATCCCAAGCACCTTTTTAAGCCCCTAAACTCACACAGACGCCCTCCCCTGATACCCCACAGTACGATATATACTCAGAGTTTCAAATACAACGAAGGAAATTATTTAATAACCCCAGAAATAGCGTTGGACAGATATTAAAGAGATTATTAAAAGTAGGTATTCTTTTCAGGTAAATCTTTGCGAGTTTTCACTGTGGACATTAGGGAAGGAATAAGTAAAGGGTAAGTGAATAGAATGTGTGGATAAATCAGTAGGAAAAGAAGTAAAGTGACCAAAATAAGAGAGGGCCGTTGTTTGCTTACCTTCCCGTGCGGTGTGTAGTGTGATTGCCTCGCTGTCTGGCCACGCTGGGGTAAATCCTGTATGGAGGGACGTCAGGGGCTACTCACGCCTCACATGTCACCCTCGAGAACCACCACAACACTCACAAACACTAATATCGCCGCCTCAAAATAATGTAAACATGGAGGTTCAGCCCCTCATCAACACTGTTACTGGCCCGTCACGCCGACTTCCGCCCGTGTCCCGCTGTCCACGGCCGCTCAGGGGGATCAGCTGCACGTACAGGGTTGCCCAGTGGGAGTGCGGGGAGCTAACACCAATTTGTGTGGGTCTGACAGGGTGTTTTCAGGAGCGGGAGTGTGGTGTGAGTGCTACAGGTCAGCCATCTTGGAGCGCCGCCACGGGGGCCTCGAGCACGGCGCCCCGCACTGCGCACGCCTACACGGCTGCGTCTCTTTCCTTGCCTTCATTATGTTCATATTTCAACATAGTTTGCCTGTTTACTTCCTTCTCATTTCTTGCACGGATATTTAAACCTGCTTTTTATTGTGTTTTAAGTGTTTTGTTACCGTGTTTGAGTGTTTCCGTACCTGTTTTGGTTGTTATTGTTTTGGGACAAACAGACGCGCCACTAAACGTTTCATACAGGATCATATTTTCGATTTTAATTTTGAAGAAAAATATTTGCACTTCTCCCTGTAAATACTCTCAGAGTGGTCATTATCACTTATAGACACCTTACTATATAATGATACATTTTGTTGTTATGCCAGCATCCGTATTACTGCAATGTTTGTTCAGTACTTATATTCATTATAACTGCCTTTACCCCGAGGCTATCATTTTGACTCATGACTTAAAATAGCTCCCATATGCCATAATACACTCATAGGATGTGCCTGTTTTGACATATTTGACAATCTTAAACCGCTCGCAGGCGTAGCTCACCCCTAACTTGTACAAAGCACTGCGACACCAACATTTCCCTATAATTCAAACTCCACGCAATTTAATTTTACTTTGTTTCCCTCTCCTTTCCTTACTTCAATAAAAACGTTACATTTTGAGGCCTACATAAGCGAGATACCTCCTGTTTTACGTAACAAATAGTAAGCCTACTACCACTAGGCTAGCCTAGGCCTACCTACTAGCGCAGTACCCCATTGCTGCGCGGCTTACAAGCCTCACATCTGTCTCTGAGTGTGTTCCCTGCAGTACCCAGTCACCCTGCGCCATACAAAAATGTTCCCCAGCCTATATGAACTCCAATGTTCCAAGTTGTGTACTGCAAAACATCATAAGAGCGTTTTTGTGCTGTCAACTAATACTACGGTACCTCTTAGGCAATCCATGCATTCGTAAATAAAACCATACAAATGATTTATCGGCTTTTATTCATATCTAAATTATTCTTAATATATACATTTTAAATAAAAACGCAAAATCATTAATAATGGCAACATCAATTATCAAAAAAATGTTTGTATATATAGTTATTTTATTACTCTGTCCGCACAATGTAATACACTAATAGGAATCAGATTTCTTCTTTGTTGTAACATCAATCCCTGCCCACCAGTGAGCCAGGAAGAGTTTGTTAGGAAGTAGAATTTGAGTACTAAAGGTTATAGCGATATGACGCAGTTACGCGGCCGATCAATGACCGCTCAACGTTCTCCATAAACTTTGCCTTCACCAAAAATACTTCGTCCAACACCATCAAAATGTGAAAAAAAACATCAATAAATAATACAAAACACGACTCCTTATTACCATCATGACCATTAGTATTTTTTTCCCTTGGCGGCAGGACAAAAATGGGTAAATATATGAAATAAATACGGATTACAAAATACCATCCATTAACCATACGAAATTGTTCCCCAAGAGCCTTTCAACTCGAGAATTAAAGTTCTTCCTTGGCCTGTAAAACGATGAAGGAAAGATCTGTCATTCATCAAGAAGAGTAGCTATGATGATAAACACAAGGCATTCACAGTCCTTCACCAGTTCACCTCACCATTCACTCACTCAAAACCCTCACGTACAGAAAAGTATTACTACCATTTTGAAGTGGAAGCCATTATTATAACATACAATGATATCTCTTCCCTAGATCACATCCCAATCCCTGATGCATGTTTATTCTCCAGTGAATTCAAGCGGTATATATTGTAAACTGATTACTAAAAACCCTGTAATATTAAAACAACACAGTCGCGGTCATAGGTTAACTAACATACCACACTCGCTCTGTGTTAAGTGTTTTCCCTTATGTTAAATCATGTGATCCATCAATTGCCAGGGTTTGTAGGGAGACTGTCACCAGATCACAGAATATAACAATGAAGGAGAAAACTTGCCACAGCAGACATGAGTGAAGGTTGTTGAGCTTCTGACCTGGACTGTACCAAGAAGACACAACATTGTTTGATCTAAGAGGCATTAAAATTACATACCAGACACCATAATAGACACTAAGTGAAATATTTTGTAAATTGATTAAAAACACATTTTGACATTTCCTTACACTTAATATAATGTTTGATTGACAGGTATAATTCAAACACAAAAGGAACCAACAGTAATCTAAATGAGAGGACACTGTTTGCTACTGTACTATTTTTGATATTTATGCTAACACTCAGCCACTGTAAGGCAAACACACTTGGCTGTTTGCTACACTGTTGGGGCTGAGTGAGCCAGGAACATCTCACTCCCCATGCTCTTATTAATGCAAATATTGTGTCTATCTTTGTCTCTCTTGATCTCTCTCTCTCTTCTCTTTTAACAGTTTCATGTAACTTTAGCCTTCCTATACCACTCTCAGTTGACAAAAAATCTTACATAAATTGAGATAAGTTTATGTTGTGGATGTTAACAAATTTATTTTTTAGTTTACTACTTGACACAATGAATACAAATGTAGGTTTGAGGTGTCTATCGTCTCTTTCTTTTAATAAGCCCTTGGTACTTACAAGACATGAGGGGGTGCAAAACTTGTCTCCAAATTCACTATGAATAATGAGAAAGTGGTTGAATTATGGGGTGTGGAGACTTGAAACCTCCCCCTATAATTATATACCTAATTCAGCCCTCCCCAGACCATGATGATGCCTCAGTTATCCCACTTAAGGAAAATATCAGCCTGATAAATAAATAAACAGTGCATGTCTACTTGCCTAGAGCTCATTAAATCTGGAGAAGTATATATGTATTGGTGCTATTAATCTGCATTACTGTGAATAAATATATGGCCAATTTTGCCTATGACTGAAACATTCATGCTTTGAGCTAAGTAACTATTCATGCTAAGTACAGCACAGGGTAAGTGGGTAAGTGACAAGGAGGAAGAGGAAGAAAAGGATTAGAACAGTATCAGGAGTTTGTTGCACCACAAGTTGTCTTTACATGCTGTTTGCTTCAATTTTTTTTCTAGCCACTGCATATGAAGTTAGTCCTTACAAAAGTCATCTACTATTGTGTGGATGGAAAATTTTACATCTCTTCAAGCTGTGTATCAAATTGTTTCTTTGATAAATTGTCTAGACGTCAAAATATTGTAATGCTAAAAATGCTTTTCTGTCTGGCATTCCTCATGAATAACTACGACTTACTTGTCTAATGCAACTAGTACACAAATTTGTAATGTCTCTGTGTGAGCCTCTGATGACACAAAGATATGCACTCTCCAATGTACACACACACACACACACACACACACACACATCTCAGTGTGACCTGACACACCTCCAGGCATGTGAGGAGGTACAACCATGTGCACTCATCTATAATCACATGTACACACTGTAATAACCTATTAGCTCAATTGCAGGACCCAACAATGATAATTTATATATATTAAAAACATATAAAAACCTATGTAACTAAATAACAAAAATCAGGATAGAGACAACAGCATAATAGCACAAACCTACATAGTGAAGACTGAAGGGCTTCTGTTGTCTCTAACTGCATCATCAAAATAAAAGAGCACCAAATAAAACTGGGTAAATAGGTACATCAGTAAAACAAAAAGATGAAAAAAGCTGGTCAGAGATGACAATACAGCCAAAACCTGCCTAGTGTGAGCAGTTGGTAAAACTCAACCATCCTAATTAATGACTTTGTATATAGTAATTAATACTTGGCAGGCAGGTTGCTCTATCTCACCACCTAGCAAGACTCAGCAGTGGCCTAAACCTGTTACCATGAGCAGTAAAACAGCGATCAGCTGAGATAGTAATAAAATACCCTAACAATTTGGCAACTGCAGCTTCTTTATAAAAACAATAACTTCCTGATTTTTATCACAAAGAGTCTACAGTGTCTACCTCAACAATTGCAACAACAATGAAAGCCTCCCTGGCAGCTGACATTGATGCTCTGTGATGTCAGCCGTCAGCTGAGCCAGGCCGGCGCTGTGGTGGTCTGGGGCATCTAATCCATTTGGCTGAGTGTCATCTGTGTCTGGAGTGACCTTGAGTCCTCCAGAGCGGCTGATCTCACTGCGTGGGGCTGTGCAGCTGGACATAATTGGCTGGAAACAGTCCGTACTGGCCATTGCACCAGCCACGCCACCAGCCTTCATCAATCTGTGGGCAAACACACACACATCACTCTATCAGGCTCACTCAGAGTTCAAAGAACTGAGAATGTGCTTTTGATACAGCTTGAGGTGAGCTACAGGGAATGAAACAGAAAAGGAATAGCATGACGAGTAACTAGTGTCTTTCCAGTTTCCATTACATTACTAAGTACACCAGGATGAAAGAGTGTGAAAAATAATGAGGCAGAGTAATGTTGTTATGTCTGATGGTGACTATGTTGTGCCTGTGTTGTTCCGTCTGGGTTAAGTTATGTAACTATTCGAGAGATGCAGCATAACAAGCATGACACTCAAGGTTGGATGCAATATAGTGAACCTTTTGTCTGTTTGATAGACTGATAAGCTCACTGATAGTGCTTTATAACTGATAAGGAAGACATAGTTTGCTTGTGATCATATCAATCATGACCTGATTTCTACTGAGATAGCAAGATGTGAGATAGAAAGGAAAACAATGGAAATGAAAGGAGAACAAGACAGACAGTGGCTTACCATTTCAATGTTGGTCAGGATGTCATCAGGATCAAAGGAGATCTCATCTGTGTCAGCTGTAGAAATGGGGAAAAGCATTAACACATCATAACACTTCTGAAGTCTAAACAAGCAAATACAAATGCTTGCTAATACATCTGGTGTTTCAATGACTACTAATACATTTTGAGTAATCTTCCTTTTTTGATGCTACAAGACACTAATGTTGCTACAATAAAGAATTTAGTCTACAGATTTTTCTGGAAACTCACCACCTTCACTACAACATCACACGCTAACTTCAAACATGGCCTCTTTTGTTTGTTTTAAAGTTTCCATGCTTTCAACACCACCACTAACAAGTGATTGCTCAACAGACTCTGCCTTTGTTTCCCTAGTGTCACCACCACTGCTACTCACCGGCCTGGTAGTCAAACAGAGCAAATGCTGTGATGCCCATGGACTCATCCTGTGGTGCATCTGTGGCTGGTGTGGTTGGTGGGGGAGAAGCAGAAGCGGGTGCAGCGGCTGGCTCCTGACGGGTGACCACCGGGCTCTGTCTCCCAATAACACAGGGAGGAAGGGAAGTAGGGAGGCAGAGGAAGGGAAGGAAGGAAGAAACAATTCGATTAAAATCAGTCATCAGTAACATCACATGAATCTTACCTTTTTATTTTAGTTATCAGTGCTCAATCAGCAGAGAAGGCAGTGTCTCAATAAAATGTTTGAACAAATGTGTACAGATCAACACTAGTGACTGGCAACAGGACACAGGACACAGGACACAGGATCCAAGCTGGACAGGTGAACAAACAGAACTCAGGACTACAG
>NC_059302.1:21550922-21638422 GCF_017591435.1 Portunus trituberculatus | reverse complement strand
AAATGTGTGATGGTACTCAAGGGGTTAATACCACCCAGTAGTAGTGGTCTTACAGTAGTTTTGTCACTCAAGGACACACAAACATAGAAATGCAATGTTGCTGCCTTCATTTGCTGGGTGTGTGTCTATTTGGTACATTTTTTTTTTTTAAATGTTTATCACTGAGAGGTGTTTCTACTTGTTCTACAGCTATACTGAATCTATAAACTCAATAGAAATTATAAAATATATTCTTTCCTATCCACCTTCTTTCTTATACATGCTTAAAAGATTTCACACATTACTTTTGGTGCTGTTGATTGTTATGTATTGCAGTGACAGAGTTAAGAGTGCAATACAGACTTACTGAATGCCTAACAAAACACTCATTACTTTGGATCACTTACTAACATCTATGCAATCCTACATGTATCTTCCAAACACACAAATGTTTTGGTGGGAATACAAAGTCAGTTTACCACAAATTTGAAGACAATACACAAAGCCAGTCATTTGCCAAGGCTATTACTATGTTAACGTGTCCTTAGTTGGCAAAATTAATAAGACAGAGTTGATGACACTAAGGCTCGTATTCTCAAACACTTCCGTGCTTCATCTCCACTATTTCAAAGGGCTTTATTTAAATTTACGCAAGATTTTTAAGGTGTTTTTATGGTTCTAGAGGCAGAGTGGCAAGATTTTTTGATAATTAACTGGAGAAACACTCTTGAGAAACCCACTAATCATCTCTGTGGCCTTGGAAAATAGTCACAATGAGAGAAGAGCGTTTCTGAATATGGGCCTCAGTACAACTCATAACCTTACTTGCATCACATCATTCACACACTCACTCACTTCATTCCTCTCATTCTAATTCACATCTTTCACATTTTTTCTCCACTATTGCTCAACTGAATGCCTCAATCCACACCTTCAAACACTTCAGCCATAAAGCACACAAAGACCACACACAATCTCTACCCAGACTCTCACACAGTACAGGCATTAGAATGGCCTCACTCACACACCTGACACACACCACCTGCCAACCACTCAGGACAATCTTTTTAAGTGTTGTTGTTGATGCTGCCTCTGCTACTGCTGCTGCTTAGGGAGGGGGAGGGTAATACTATCTACCATAAAGACAGATATTGCACTGGTATTGTTCTGAGCTACATACAGGGAACACCAAGAGTCCTGAGGGAGTACAGCAACCAACACACAGAAGGACTCCTACTCACATGAAAATGGTTACTACACATGGACATAAATATAATGAAGTGTCTCAATTAGGATAAAAAAAAAAAAAAAAAAAAAAAAAGACAAAGAGGGAGGGATCTTTTTCCTATGTACTGTACTCTGCCTTCCAGCTTATACAAACCTCCCACAAGATGAAGCTCACACAAGTCTAGTGTACGTATTTGAAGTACAGAAAGACTTGTCATGTCACCAAACAGACATACCCTGGAGTCACACAATGTCTGGTGAGGAGCTAAACACTACTGACCTTTACTGACACCACCCAACACTGGGCCTCTACATGTGCCTGACTTACTGCAGTGTGTGCTTGGAGTGGTAACACAATACACATACACACATACAATCTATAGGGGGAGGGGAGGGAGAGAGAGGGTGGTGGGATTCCACAGGCTATGAAAGGTGCACATATACTTTGGGACAACCACACATACAGTTCATGCTGATGTGATGTGATGGGTGTGCCTGGAGGATGTGTTATGCTGTCACCATCAGGCTGTCTGTCAGTCTTTGGGTTTTGTTGATAAAGGCTGTGCAATGCTGATCACTGTCACACAAACACCAAGGATGGACAGGGGAAGATGCTCGGGTAGCAGGTCGGGGAGAGAAGGAAGAGGAAGAGATGCCAATGGAGGGGTGAAAATGAAGTAGCAGAGGCACCCCTTGTGGAATGGGTGAGTGCAAGGATGAAGGAAGTGGAGGAGAGGAGAGGAACACAGGCGTACATCTGGAGTGATGGAGGAGTTGAGCTGTAAGATATGGAACCAATGTAGCACCCTTTGTCACTTGTGGAATGGGTGAGGGCAAGGATGAAGGAAGGTGGAGGAGAGGAAAGGAGTTGTAAGACATTTAAGCAATGAAAAGGTAAAGGCCATGGGGGAGGAACCAATATATAGCTGAGGTAATGAAAAATAAAGGATGGAAGTGGGGGTAGGTGATGGTGTAAATATGCTTGCATAAACACCGATCTAGGCCTTGTGATATGGTACGTTATGGTGACTTGTGTACCATTCAAGGCGTCATAACATGGATCACTACCACAGCTACAACATCCACCAGCCTCACCTCATACATGACACCAACATTGACAGGCTAAATCTAGTTGCTTGCAGCTAAAGAAACCAATGCCTTAAAATATTAATAAATAAATTAAAAAACACATATTGCTGGGTAAAAAAAATATTAAGCAAAAATTATGAAGTTAACATATAAATTATTAGCTTTTTAACCATTAGACATTAACTAAAGCTCTAAGGAGGCAAAAAATAACAAATAAACAAAAATAAGTAGCCAGCAGATTTATGGCATTTTAAAAAGCACTATGAAAACAAACATCTAAGAAAAATTATCACTTAATTATTACCAAGTGTTTACTCTTTAAAAAAAACACCAACACAAAAAATATTTAAGGGAAAGGCAACACAGAGCTGAAGCACAATAAAAAGCATAATGAAAACAACCAAAGATATGTGAGATATGATATTGGAAGGACAGTGATGTCAAGACAGAACAGCACTCAAAGGAGGATTGGAAATGGTGGAAGGGAGAATATTGGAAGGAGTAGAGAGGAAAGTCAGCAGTGAGAGAGGAAGAGCACAGTAAGCAGGGTGGATATTAGAGGAGGAGGAAGACGAGATGAAGGACAAGAAAGGGGCAAGGCAGAGTGGGGTCACAAATTCAGACAAGGTCCTAAGGTTACTGTGACACTTCCTCTCTCTTTTTCTGAGGTTTTTATGATGGTTTATATGTTGCCTCATAATATTGAAGAGTTTCAGAAAGTTCATGAAATAGGGACATACAAGTTGGCATCACACTGGGCAGAATGCAAAAGAGCTACAACTCAAACAGCAGGTGGTGGGCAGTAGCTGAACACCAAGTCTTGACATGTAATACTCAACCAACACTGATGAGACACATAATACTGTTCTTGACACAGTATTCTTTCAATCTACTTGGATTTTTACCAGTGAAGATTAGAAGAAAAGATGTGCTTTGGTTAAGTCACAATTACTGAGCAGTTCAGAGGTTGTCTCAGGCCTCAGGATGGTCCTTCACTCCTCTCATTAATGCATAAGTATGCAGTACTGAGGCTCCTAAGTAATTATTTTCTTGCATTGCCTCTGGCTTTTGTTTGTATAAAAATAAAAGCGAATTTTTATGAAAGATATTATTATTGCTTACACTGTCAAAGATATATTGAGATACAGTTGTGATGAACTGATGAATACATCCTACACACTGAAATTGCAGTGAACTTGATTTAGTGTTCACTGTTCACTGAGAAGCTCCCAGTATTAAAGAACTAAACTCAGCAGTCAAATCTCAAGATCAAGTCATCATGGCAGGAAAATCTTGGCAATCCAGTCTGCACTCATCACTTCTTGCCTAGTGTGATGCCACGCCTGTGTCTGTGTCTGTACAAAAGGCACGACCAAGGCTAACACTTGGGGATGTCCTCAGATACAAGCACAGGATCTCAGAGTCCCAGTCTCATTAACAGTTACTGTCTTCAATTGTTCCACCACAGCAATGATCCAAAGTGGTACATCTCTCACTGTTTCTTTATGCATGTACACACTTTCCTTTCAGTCACTTTCCTCCACCTCACTTGGACCTTTCCTCTTCTACTACTCAGTGTGTGGGAAAAATTATAATGAAAATCAATGAAACTTAAACAAAGCAATGGACTGAAATGCTAAATACTAAAAATGAATAAAAGGTGCAAGAAATGACTATTACTACTGTTCCACATATCAATGTTATATGTACATGTGTGAAAGTGTTCCAACTTAATTGTTCTTATTTGTTTTCTTAATAAGAGTGAGTCAAGCTTGATGGATCCTGTTCTTTGATACTCTCTAATCATAATTTTTCTTCATAACTGAAAACTTTTAAACACACACAGCTTCTTCATCAAGTACTCAATAACTGCCCACCTTAGAAAGATTTATTGTCTCATTTCTCTCTTCTCAATGCTTCCTATACATTTTCTTACAATTTCTTCTTAATGATGGTTGTCTAGATATTAAGAATATTCATGTGTGTATTTACCTAGTTGTATTGTACGGGGTTCGAGCGGGGCTCATAGTGTTCTGTCTCCATTTATCCAATATCTTTTCTAAAGTTGTGCGTGTGTGTGTGTGTGTGTGTTTTTAAGGAAAGAAGTAGAAGTAAATATCAGGCATTGATTGAGGAGGAGGAGGAGGAGGAGGAGGAGGAGGAGGAGGAGGAGGAGGAGGAGGAGGAGGAGGAGGAGGAGGAGGAGGAGGAGGAGGAGGAGGAGGAGGAGGAGGAGGAGGAGGAGGAGGAAGGAGGAGGAGGAGGAGGAGGAGGAGGAGGAGGAGGAGGAGGAGGAGGAAATTCAAGAAGTCAAGAGTCCCTTTATTAGTCCTTGATATCTAACCAATGAGACAGAGAAATTCAATAGTGTGTGTGTGTGTATTTACCTAGTTGTAGTTTTACAGTGTGGTCCTTGATATCTAACCAATGACACAGAGAAATTCAATAGTGTATTTCACTGTTTGATCTGCTGCAGTCTCTGACGAGACAGCCAGACGTTACCCTACGGAGCGAGCTCAGAGCTCATTATTTCCGATCTTGGGATAGGTCTGAGACCAGGCACACACCACACACCGGGACAACAAGGTCACAACTCCTCGATTTACATCCCGTACCTACTCACTGCTAGGTGAACAGGGCTACGTGAAAGGAGACACACCCAAATATCTCCACCCGGCGGAAACGAACCCCGTTATCTGGCTTGTGAAGCCAGCGCTCTAACCACTGAGCTACCGGGCCTGTGCGTGTGTGTGTGTGTATTTACCTAGTTATAGTTTTACAGTGTGTGTGTGTGTGTGTGTGTGTGTGTGTGTGTGTGTGTGTGTGTGTGTGTGTGTGTGTGTGTGTGTGTGTGTGTGTGTGTGTGTGTGTGTGTGTGTGTGTGTGTGTGTGTGTGTGTGTGTGTGTGTGTGGGTGTGTGTGTGTGTGTGTGTGTGTGTGTGTGTGTGTGTGTGTGTGGGTGTGTGTGTGTGTGTGTGTGAATAACAACCTTTCATCAGGGACCTTGTCTGTCTGGCCCAACTGAGGGAGAGGGAAGAGGAAGTAGAGTAGAAGGAGGAAGAATAAGTAGGAAACAGGAAGGAGAGAGGCCCCACCTGTTCAGGAGTAGTAGTGGAATTGGAGGCAGTGGCACCAGCGGCGGCAGCAGCAGCAGTATCCTGAAGGTAGTGGGCATCCTCCTCTGGCAGAGCAGCCTCTTCTCTAGCTTTCCTGAAACACAAGTAACAATGAAGATACAAGATGAGAACCCTGGATCTGGAGTTCTGATGTCTAAATGAGTTTTTAGAGCACCAATCCAGTGACATAAATAAAGCAGGTTTAAGTGGTTCACGTCAGCACTCAACTTCTTCAGTACCATGATGTGTTCTCATATTTATTCTGCTTACTATTTGATCTTATACAGCTTCAGAAACTTAGATGGGGATTAAAATAATGAAGACTCTGGCCATTAATCTTCTGACCTACTCTCTTCCTAATGTAAAATCATTTAATCATACCCACTCATGGTAAAAATGTGTCCCAATACTGAAGGGGTTAATGATATTCAGTCATTCACATAGACTGAGCTTTCTTTCAGTGGAGGGAAAAAGCCTACACCAGCATTCCTGTAATTACAACCTTTTGCTTAAGTCATTCTTCATACATACCTGGAAAATGTAAATATAGAATACCAATTTGGGTTACTTTTGACAAAAAAGATCAATGTTCAATATTCACATAGACTTATACACACACACACACACACACACACACACACACACACACACACACACACACACACACACACACACACACACACACACACACTTTGGTAGGAAGAGAAATGAGAACAATAATTAAGGACAGACCATCAGAATGGGGCTTGGTGGAGAGTGGAGTTCCACAGGGATCAGTGTTGGCACCAGTAATGTTCGCGGTCTACATAAATGACATGGTGGATGGGGTGTCCAGTTATGTGAGCCTATTTGCAGACGATGCAAAATTGTTAAGAAAAGTGAGATGTGACAAAGATTGCGAACTACTCCAGGAAGACTTGGACAGAATATGGAAATGGAGCTGTACATGGCAAATGGAGTTCAACACGACAAAATGCAAGAAATTAGAGTTTGGCAAGAGTGAAAGAAGAATCAGGAGTATGTACAAGATAGGAAATGAAGACATAAAACCAGTCATGAAGAAAAAGACCTTGGGGTGACAATTACCAATGACCTATCGCCAGAGAGACATATAAACAAAATAATTGGAGAAGTATTGAACTTATTGAGGAACATAAGAGTGGCGTCAGATATTTAGATGAAGAAATGATGAAGAAAATAATTACTGCAATGATAAGACCAAGGCTTGAATATGCAACAATACAGTGGGCTCGAACTTAAAGAAACACATAAGGAAACTAGAGAAAGTACAGAGGGCTGCAACAAAAATGGTGCCTGACTTAAGAGATTTGACTTATGAAGACAGACTGAACAGAATGCAACTTCCGACCCTGGAAAACAGAAGAGAAAGGGGAGACCTGATAGCAATATACAGAGTGATGATTGGCATGGAAAAAATGGATAGGGAAGATCTGTGTATGTGGAATGAAAGAATGTCGAGAGGGCATGGGAAAAACTAAAATGGCCACTTATAGGAGAGATGTGAAAAATATAGCTTCCTCATAGAAGGGTGGAAGCATGGAATAGTTTAGACGTGGAAGTGGTCAACGCAAGGAATATTCATGATTTTAAGAAAAAGCTGGACATTAGTAGATATGGAGACGGGACAACACGAGCATAGCTCTTTTCCCGTATGTTACAATTAGGTAAATACAATTAGGTAAATACACACACACACACACACACACACACACACACACACACACACACACACACACACACACACACAGATTGTGAAGAATCAATGTTTAAGGAGCAATAAAATATTTTGTTTTCTAAGTAGTACATTGAATATCAGGAACAGTTTGAAATTATAACTGCAGAAAATGTGCATACATTTATGGAAAAGTTGTATAAAAGTAGATATGGACACACATCACTATGAGCCCTGTAATATACAACTAAGTAAATACACCTAGGTAAACACACACACACACACACACACACACACACACACACACACACACACACACACACACACACACATCACACGTGAGTAGTGGTTAGCACGACTCACAATCGAGAGGGCCTGGTTCAAGTCCAGGTAAGCGACAAATGGGCAAGCCTCTTAATGTGTGGCCCCTGTTCACCTAGCAGTAAATAGGTACGGGATGTAACTCGAGGGGTTGTGGCCTCGCTTTCCCGGTGTGTGTTGTGTGTTGATGTGGTCTCAGTCCTACCCGAAGATCGGTCTATGAGCTCTGAGCTCGCTCCGTAATGGGGAAGACTGGCTGGGTGACCAGCAGGCGACCGAGGAGGTGAATTACACACACACATTTATAAACTTGTATCAGATCCCCTCTCTCCCTTCTCTATTCCAACCCTGGAATAGAAAAGGGAGAGAGGGGATCTGATACAAGTTTATAAATTGATTAACGGAATGGATCAAGTGGATAATGAGAATCTGATCCTCAGAGAAGAATATGACATTAGAAACACAAGATCGCACAGTAAAAAATTGAGGAAGGGAAGATGTCTGATACATGTTAAAAAATATGGTTTCCCACAAAGATGCGTTGATACTTGGAACAGTTAGAGTGAGGAAGTGGTGTCAGCAAAGAGTGTGCATAGCTTTAAAGAAAAATTGGATAAGTGTAGATATGGAGACTGGGCCACAAGAACATACAGCCCAGGCCCTGTAAAACTATAACTAGGTAAATACAACTAGGTAAACACACACACACACACACACACACACCGCGTAGTGTAGTGGTTAGCACGCACGACTCACACTCGAGAGGGTCCAGGTTCGAGTCCCGGAGGCGGCGAGGCAAATGGGCAAGCCTCTTAATGTGTGGCCCCTGTTCACCAAGCAGTAAATAGGTACGGGATGTAACTCGAGGGGTTGTGGCCTCGCTTTCCCGGTGTGTGGAGTGTGTTGTGGTCTCAGTCCTAACCGAAGATCGGTCTATGAGCTCTGAGCTCGCTCCGTAATGGGGAAGACTGGCTGGGTGACCAGCAGGCGAACGAGGTGAATTACACACACACACACACACACACAATCAACAATCAACCAGTAAGCCATATTGATAGAATTTTCAGAGACATAAAGTTGCTAAGAAATATTGGAGTAGCATTTCACTACATGGACAAAGAAATGATGAAGAAATTGATAAGTACTATAATAAGACCCAGATTAGAATATGCAGGAGTTATGTGGACCCCCCATAAAAAGAAACACAAAAGGAAGTTGGAGAGACTACAAAAAATGTCTACAAAAATGGTCCCAGAATTTGAAGGGATGACATATGAGGAGAGACTAAGGCTATGGATCTACCAACCCTGGAACAGAGAAAGAAGAGAGGGGATCTGATACAAGTTTATAAACTGATTAACGAAATGGATCAAGTGGATAATGAGAAACTGATCCTGAAAGAAGAATATGACATTCGAAGCACAAGATCGCATAGTAAAAAACTGAGGAAGCGAAGATGTCTGAAAGATATTAAAAAATATAGTTTCCCGCAAAGATGTGTTGAGACTTGGAACAGTTTGAGTGAGGAAGTGGTGTCCGCAAACTGTGCATAACTTTAAAGAAAAATTGGATAAGTGTAGATATGGAGACGGGGCCACATGAGCGTAAAGCCCAAGCCCTGTAAACTACAACTAGGTAAATACAACTAGGTAAACACACACACACACACACACACACACACGTAGTGTAGTGGTTAGCACGCTCGACTCGCAATCAAGAGGGCCCGGGTTCAAGTCCCGGGAAGCGGCGAGGCGAATGGGCAAGCCTCTTAATGTGTAGCCCCTGTTCACCTAGCAATAAATAGGTACGGGATGTAACTCAAGGGGTAGTGGCTTCACTTTCCCGGTGTGTGGAATGTGTTGTGGTCTCAGTCCTACCCGAAGATCGGTCAATGAGCTCTGAGCTCGTTCCATAATGGGGAAGGCTGGCTGGGTGACCAGCAGACGACCGTGGTGAATTACACACATACACACACACACACACACACACACACACACACACACACACACACACACACACACACACACACACACACACACACACACACACACACACACACACACACACACACACACTACTACAGCCCAGTAGCTCAGTGGTTAGAGCGCTGGCTTCACAAGCCAGATGACCGGGGTTCTATTCCCCGGCCGGGTGGAGATATTTGGGTTTGTCTCCTTTCACGTGTAGCCCCTGTTCACCTAGCAGTGAGTAGGTACGGGATGTAAATCGAGGCGTTGTGACCTTGTTGTCCCGGTGTGTGGTGTGTGCCTGGTCTCAGACCTATCCCAAGATCGGAAATAATGAGCTCTGAGCTCATTCCGTAGGGTAACGTCTGGCTGTCTCGTCAGAGACTGCAGCAGATCAAACAGTGAATTACACACAGATATCAAAAAGTATAGTTTCCCGCAAAGATGTATTGAGACGTGGAGCAGTTTGAATGAAGAAGTAGTGTCTGCAACTAGTGTGCATACTTTTAAAGTAAGATTGGATAAGTGTAGATATGGAGATGGGGCCACAAGAGCATAAAGCCCAGGCCCTGTAAACTACAACTAGGTAAATACAACTAGGTAGGTAAATGCACACACACATTGAGATGGATAGAAAATTATTTGAGGGGGAGAGAAATAAGGACAGTAGTTAAAGATAAAAAGTCAAAGTGGAGAGCAGTAGAAAGCGGAGTGCCACAGGGGTCAGTATTGGCACCAATACTTTTCCTCATTTATATTAACGACATGCCAGAAGGAGTGAACAGCTACATAAATTTGTTTGCGGACGATACGAAACTGTGCAGAGTTATAAAGCAAAAGGAGGATTATGAAATACTGCAAGAAGACCTAAATAAGATCTGGGAATGGAGTAAGAAGTGGGAAATGGAATTCAATGTGAACAAAAGCCATGTCATGGAAATGGGAAAGAGTGAAAGACGACCTGTGGGAATCTATAAGATGGGAGATGGAGTAGAACTGGAGAAAGTCAAAATGGAAAAGGACTTAGGAGTGACGATGGAAGAAAACAATCAACCAGTAAGCCATATTGATAGAATTTTTAGAGAAACATATAATTTGCTAAGGAATATTGGAGTAGCATTTCACTACATGGACAAAGAAATGATGAAGAAATTGATAAGTACTATAATAAGACCCAGATTGGAATATGCAGGAGTAGTGTGGACCCCTCATAAAAAGAAACACATAAGGAAATTGGAGAGGCTACAAAAATGGCTACAAGAATGGTTCCAGAATTTGAAGGGATGACATATGAGGAGAGACTAAAGGCTATGGATCTACCAACCTTGGAACAAAGAAGGAGAGAGGAGACCTGATACAAGTTTATAAATTGATCAACGGAATGGACCAAGTGGATAATGAGAAACTGATCCTGAGAGAAGAATATGACATCCAAGCACAAGATCGCATAGTAAAAAGCTGAGAAAGGAAGATGTCTGAGAGATATTAAAAATATAGTTTCCGCAGAGATGTATTGAGACGTGGAACAGTTTAGATGAAGAAGTAGTGTCTGCAACGAGTGTGCACACTTTTAAAGTAAGATTGGGTAGTGTAGATATGGAGACGGGGCCACATGAGCATAAAGCCCAGGCCCTGTATAACTACAACTAGGTAAATACAACTAGGTAAATACACACACACACACACACACACACACACACACACACACACACACACACCGCGTAGTGTAGTGGTTAGCACGCTTGACTCACAATTGAGAGACCCCGGGTTCAAGTCCCGGGAAGCGGCGAGGCAAATGGGGAAGCCTCTTAATGTGTAGCCCCTGTTCACCCAGCACTAAATAGGTACGGGATGTAACTTGAGGGGTTGTGGCCTCGCTGTCCCAGTGTGTGGAGTGTGTTGTGGTCTCAGTCCTACCCAAAGATAGCTCTATGAGCACTGAGCTTGCTCCGTAATGGGGAAGACTGGCTGGGTGACCAGCAGGCGACTAAGGTGAAGAATTACACACACAAACAAACACACACACACACACACACACACACACAGACACGCGCGTAGTGTAGTGGTTAGCACGCTCGACTCACAATAGAGAGGGCCGGGTTTGAATCCTGGTAAGCGGCGAGGCAAATGGGCAAGTCTCTTAATGTGTGGCCCCTGTTCACTAGCAGTAAATAGGTACGGGATGTAACTCGAGGGGTTGTGGCCTCGCTTTCCCGGTGTGTGGAGTGTGTTATGTGGTCTCAGTCTTACCCGAAGATCGGTCTATGAGCTCTGAGCTTGCTCTGTAATGGGGAAGACTGGCTGGGTGACCAGCAGACGACCGAGGAGGTGAATCACACACACACACACACACACACACACACACACACACACACACACACACACACACACACACACACACACACACCTGATCTGCTCTTGTCTAGTGAGTTCCCTTTGCCTCTCCTCTTGTTCATTCTTCATTCTGAGGTTGGCTGCCTCCTCCTCCTGCTGCTCTGCCAACTTAGCCTTCTCCTTCTGCACAAGAGCCTGATCCCTTTCAAAGCGTCTCTTCTTGTCTAGGTCTGCCTGCTCACTCCTCTTTTTCTCTTCCTCCACTGCCAGGTTCTCAAATCGTGCTCGTAGGCTTGATGCTTTCTCTGAGCCTACAATAAGTTCTTTACATGAAAATAATGCACTTACATTTGGTAAAGATAAAAAGACAACCTTACAATTACTACATCTGAAAACAAAAGCTGTCTAAGAAGTGGTACTTTATGTGACTAAACTAATCTTTGACCCATTTTACTAAGGATGTCTACTAGCACAGACCTATACACCACAAATTAGTTATATTAATGTCCTTACTGTCCTCCTCCTCCTCCTCCTCCTCCTCTCACCTTTGACCTCTGGCTTGGTGCGCTGGTAGTTGGTTCCCACTCCTCCCTGCGGCTCAGCAAACTTGTGGGCTGAGGGATCCATACGGTCTTGCTGTACACCAAACTTCCCGCCAAATCCCTGAAGAGGCAAAATCATAAAACCTATTCAACTCCTCCAGTATAATGATGTGTCTTCATATTCATTCTGCTTACTATTTGGTGATTTCATACAACTTCAGACACTTATGTGGGGATTAAAATAGTGAAGATTCTGGCCATTAACATTCTGATATCTATAGACTTTTCCTAATGTCAATAAAATGGTCTAATAATACCCAAACTAATGGGAAAAATGTGTCCCACTACTGAAGGAGTTAATGGGTAGCCTTGCAAAATTATACGAAAGAAATAAATCTGTCAATATCAACCTGTCCTTCTTTGAGTGTTTTGCCTGAATCAACTGTTGTGCTTGCTTCTGCTTTGATGAACCAGTGATTTGATAGATTAAGAGCCAAGTATTTCAAGCAAGCAACCTAATGATGGAGACACGAGCAAAGTTCTTAGGATCAGTAGCCAGGATAGAACCAGAAATAATGGATTTAAGCTTGAGAAATTCAGATTTTGAAACGCAATAGGAAGGAACTGGTTCAATAACAGAATTGTTGATGAATGGAATGGACTCAGTGGTCATGTTGTTAGTTCTGAGTCAATAATGACCTTTAAAATATTAAATAAATTAATGGATGGGGATGATAGATGGAATTAAGTAGCTTTGCTCATACAGGGACTACCATGTGTAGGCCCAATAGCCTCTTGCAGCTTCCCTCATTTTCTTATGTTCTTATTCATTTATTTATTTATTTTTACGTAGGAGAGAAGGACAAGCCAATGTCAACAAAAATATAATGATAAATGCCCACTGAGTCGCCAGTGTCCTTACAGAGCCGACAGAATTAGTCAAAGGAAAGGGGCAAATGTCTTGAAACCTCCCTCTTGAATGAAATCAAGTTATAGGAAGTAGTAAGTTCTTGTTATGCTCTTATGATAGTATTAAGTGCCTCTACAACTTCATTCTTCATTTACTGTATATATGCTATTCTTATTATTTACTATTTTTCAGGTGCCTCCACATGACAAGAGAGGCGTACCTTTGAGTGGTCCACCTGGCTCTCGTGTTTCTCCACCTTCTCGATGTGGTCCCAGCCGGCAGCGGTCTTGTCCTGGCGGTCCTTCTGAACACCAAACTTGCCTCCAAACCCATGGCTGTAGTCTGCCGGGGAGAAAGTCAAGGGCAAGACATGTATAAATCACTAACACTAACTTTCATGGACCTGCTCAGGGACTGGCATCTCAGTAGACCATTTTTATTTGATTGTTTTTGTTACCCTTGGCCAGTTTTTCCCCTAAAAATAAACAGGTAAAAATAGATAAACAAAGAAAATAATACCTCCTGCTTTACTCATTTCTATCTCTTTATGTCTGATACCCTCTATTCTTAACCATTTCTCTCTCTCTCTCTCTCTCTCTCTCTCTCTGAAGCCCTACCTTTCTGGCTCTCGTGCTTCTCCACCTGCTCCATGTGGTCCCAGCCTGCAGCACACTTGTCTTGCCGATCAGACTCCACGCCAAACTTGCCACCAAAGCCTTTTGCGTAGTCTGCCATCAAGCACAAAAGTTAAGCTGAGGCAAGCAGTACAAAGAAAGGGAGGGAGGGAGGGAGGGAGAGAGAGAGAGAGAGAGAGAGAGAGAGAGAGAGAGAGAGAGAGAGAGAGAGAGAGAGAGAGAGAGAGAGAGAGAGAGAGAGAGAGAGAGAGAGAGAGAGAGAGAGAGAGAGAGAGAGAGAGAGAGAAAAGATAGCATAAAAGAAATGGTAAAACAAGGCACATCAGAAAAAGAAAAATTAGAGGATGGAAAGGAAAAGTTGCAAGGAGAAAAATTAATAACCAAAAAAAGAAAAAAAAAAAGAACAGCAAAATACAAATAAGGAGAGGGAAAGAATTGGAAAATAACAAAGTAGAGTGATGAACAGATAGAAAAAGAATAAAATAAGAACAGAAGCAAATATAAACAAAAGGAGAGGAAAAGGAATGGAAGAAACAAAAGAGATGAAAAGATAGAAAAATAATAGAAGAGGAATAGAACCAACAGGGGAGACTTAAAATGGCATTGCAAGACAACAACACAGGCAATCTTCAGCTCAGAATGTGGCAAAAGACGTTGGATTTGTGGCTTTTGATAACAAGACAAAAAAGAACTGAATGAATCACTAAATCACTGAGTTCCTTTTATCTTAGAAGGAAAAAAAAAAGGATAACTGAATATAATAATAGTAATAATTCATCTGCAATGGGAAGCAATACACACACACACACACACACACACACACACACACACACACACACACACACACACACACACACACACACACAGAATAAAGAAAAAAATTGTTAAATATTCAAAATTTGCTGTTAGACATTCACTAAAGACACCAATCAGTTAATTACCAGTCAATATTAGTAACCAAGACTACTTTGGCACACACGCACACACACACATAAAACACACACACACACACACACACACACACACACACACACACACACACACACACACACATACACACTTAAAAGATGCAATCAATATGAGGCAAACCATAACACAAGTCAATCTCAACTCATCTCAATCCAAACACCATGCACCTGTCAAGATAAGCAATGGGATCACATAACTGCAATGATGATGATGATGATAGTGGTAATGACATCCGTACATCCTCCTGCACGAATAATGGTGACTGCACATAATAATCACAAGAATGTCAATTAAATATTCTTTATACAATGATAATACATAGCAAGAAGTTCCTCATACCTTCCTGAACTTCCTACACACACACACACACACACACACACACACACACACACACACACACACACACACACACACACCGTAGTGTAGTGGTTAGCACGCTCGACTCACAATCGAGAGGGCCGGGTTCGAGTCCCGGTGCGGCTAGGCAAATGGGCAAGCCTCTTAATGTGTGGCCCCTGTTCACCTAGCAGTAAATAGGTAGGGGATGTAACTCGAGGGGTTGTGGCCTCGCTTTCCCGGTGTGTGGAGTGTGTTCTGGTCTCAGTCCTATCTGAAGATCGGTCTATGAGCTCTGAGCTCGCTCCGTAATGGGGAAGACTGGCTGGGTGACCAGCAGATGACTGAGGTGAATTACACACACACACACTTCCTGTTCTATCTAATTTTTCACATTACAATTATTCACAGATGCTAATTAGAGTTTATATTTCTCTCCCATCATCACTGTCTGTTACTAGCGCCATTTTTTTCATTAACTCCTTCAATACTGGGACATATTTTTACCTTGAGATTTGTGTACAATTAGACCATTTTATTGACATTAGGGTCTACGGAGGTCAGAAGTTTAATGGCCAGAGTCTCCACTATTATTAATCCCCCACATATGTTTCTGAAGTTGTATAAAATCACCAAATAGTCACCAGAATGAATATGGAAACACGTCATGGTAATCAAGGGGTTAATTTTCATTGTTCCTAGCTATTTCCTGTAAGAGTCTCAGTATTGCTAATATTCCTCTTATTTACTGACATTATCTCCATTAGTTTAAGAGTAAAGTTCAAATGTATAAAAGAAAAAATGTGCTTCAGTGGATCTCTTCTTGTGACTTTACTTATTCTCTAGTGTTGTGGCAGCTGATGTCAACTAGTTAATCTTACCTAAATACTCTCAAAGTCACAAATGGTGGGATGATGTACAAGTGACACAGGTCTTCATTTCAAGCCTGAGTTATCAAGATGAATGACTGGAGTGAACACACTGATCCTGTTTACATTTTCATTTAAGTTTTGCAGTATGTTTTTTTGTGATTCAATGTGATGTTAGCTTTATATCAATGTATTGCATGTGGTATTTAATGCCTCTTATTCACTATCTTCATTTATATCTATACTTTATATATCAAATTTCCCTCTACAGTGATATCTTCCATTGCTACAATATTGTGTACCAAGGAATGTGAATGTCTCTCTTACTCACAGCCTCCTGAAAACAAGAAGACACAAGTTACACAGATCATGTAAACCAGTAAAATTCTGGTGACATAATTGATCAGAGAGAACCTTCCCCCACCTCGCTGGCTGTTGTGCTTCTCCACCTTCTCGATGTGGTCCCAGCCGGCTGCTGACTTGTCCTGGCGGTCCTTCTGCACCCCATACTTGCCTCCAAACCCTTTAGAGTAGTCTGTGAGGGGCAGAGCAGGTGAGGCAGCCACACACAGCACAGGAAGCAGCTCAACAGGCAGGCAGTGCATATATAATCATGGTTAACAATCAATGTCTAATGGATTACAGAAATTAACTGAATCATTTCCCAAATCTATCAACTCACTATAATTATATAACACCCAACGGCTCTGATCACTTTGGACACTTCGTTTTAAGCTACTCTATCTCACCCTCAACAGTTCACTCTCAGTTGTTAATACCTATCATTCCAAGTCTTCATCAGTTTCCTATAACTCCTAACATATCCACTTCACTTTGACTCACTTTGTCTTCTTTCCTAAATTGTAACTGTCCCAGCTCACATCTGGCAGGAACAGGAAACAAGCACCTCTGCACTCACCTTTCTGGCTCTCGTGTTTCTCCAGCTTCTCTACATGGTCCCAACCCGCGGCAGACTTGTCCTGCCGGTCACTCTGCACTCCAAACTTGCCGCCAAAGCCCTTTGAGTAGTCTACATGCAGCAAGCAGTTCACAGTTCACACATAACACAGTCCAGTGATGCATAGGAAGGGAGACAATGCGCCATCAGGCTTTGACACACACACACACACACACACACACACACACACACACACACACACACACACACACACACACACGCCCGGTAGCTCAGTGGTTAGAGCACTGGCTTCACAAGCCAGAGGACCGGGGTTCGATTCCCCGGCCGGGTGGAGATATTTGGGTGTGTCTCCTGTCACGTGTAGCTCCTGTTCACCTAGCAGTGAGTAGGTACGGGATGTAAATCGAGGAGTTGTGATCTTGTTGTCCCGGTGTGTGGTGTGTGCCTGGTCTCAGGCCTATCCGAAGATCGGAAATAATGAGCTCTGAGCTCGTTCCGTAGGGTAACATCTGGCTGTCTCGTCAAAGACTGCAGCAGATCAAACAGTGAAACACACACATACACACACCGCGTAGTGTAGTGGTTAGCACGCTCGACTCACAAGCAAGAGGGCCGGGTTCAAGTCCCGGGGCGACGAGGCAAATGGGCAAGCCTCTTAATGTGTGGCCCCTGTTCACCTAGCAGTAAATAGGTACAGGATGTAACTCGAGGGGTTGTGGCCTCGCTTTCCCGGTGTGTGGAGTGTGTTGTGGTCTCAGTCCTACCCGAAGATCGGTCTATGAGCTCTAAGCTCGCTCCGTAATGGGGAAGACTGGCTGAGTGACCAGCAGACAACCGAGGTGAATTACACACACACATTAGGCTCAAAACCAAGAGGGCCCAGGTTCGAGTCCTGGGAAGCAGCAAGGCAAATGGGCAAGCCTCTTAATGTGTAGCCCCTGTTCACCTAACAGCAAGCAGGTACAGGATGTAATCTGAGGGGTTGTGGCCTCGCTTTCCCGGTGTATGGAGTGTGTTGTGGTCTCAGTCATACCCGAAGATCAGTCTATGAGCTCTGAGCACGCTCCATAATGGGAAAGGCTGGCTGGGTGACCAGCAGACAACGATGGTGAATTACACACACACACACACACACACACACACACACACACACACACACACACACACACACACACAAGCTAAATTGGTGGATGAGCAATGAGGTGTTCTGCCGATATTCACCGGAAGTCCTGGACACAAGGCGCACTTTTACCCTGCTTAACACAAATAGCAAATGTAGCAAGGTAAACACAGATGTACGGTGTCAGTTACACTTCAAGACTGACAGCTACATAGCTACTATATTAATTCACACAATGTGTAAGTAAAGTGAGGTAAGCACACACTTCCAGGTGCCATGAGAGACATGCCCACTCTGCACTCTTCTCTCTTAGAATGCAAGGACACACACACACACACACACACACACACACACACACACACACACACACACACACACACACACACACACACACACAACATGCAATAAAGTAAAGGTGATTCACATAATATCTAGACCATCACTGATTGAATTAAAATGACCTGCAAGTTTTGATAGACTGTCTTTGTATATAATACTGGTGAAGTGTAAAGCATGAACACTGCAAAATAATTCAGTGACAGCATGAAGTTATAGTGTCTATTGGCAGACTGCACTGGTGTTGTCATATAATAAATTGGTGGTGCTAGAACATTGGTGTTGTGTGTGGTGGTGCAACAAGAAGTAAACAGCGTATTGTTGTGCTGGAATTTTGCTTATATAGTGTTGGTGGTGATGGCAAAGGCAAGCCACAGCATCAACGGCAAGGCAGTGAGGCAGGTGTGGCAGTGTTACCTTTCTGACTCTCATGTTTCTCCACCTTCTCAATGTGGTCCCAGCCGGCGGCAGCCTTGTCCTGGCGGTCCTTCTGCACACCAAACTTGCCACCAAACCCCTGGCTGTAGTCTGAATGGGGGGAAAACAGAAAAGAAATAAATGGGTGTCCTGTTGTGAATTGTTGTTTTTTGTTCTATTGTATCAATGCAAGGGAGTTTGTGGGACATGCAGAAATGAACAATAATATGTACAACACATTGATACTTCAATGATGTGACTGATTTTCATTTTTAAATGAGATGGACAAAAAATTCTGATTAAATGATTCGCCAATTATTGACTTCAAAGTTTTCCTTACAAAAGATTATTTCTTTTTACCAGCACTATTACTTATGACTGAAGTGACAAATGCTGAGATATGAGTGCAACAATGACTTCTGCCTAACATCACAAACTAATAATACATTGCTTTAAAAACTTGACTTTTAAAGACTATACTGATCTGTGCACTCAACCTCTGGCTAATTACATAGCAAGCAAAAACCATTGATATCAAACATCCATTTAGCAGTCTATCTGTCTACTTGTTTTCTCTCTACTTTATATAAGCATTTATCATCCTGTGTTTTCTGTCATCATTCCACCCATGCTGCTACATCATCCCCATGGGGCCTGTGCAGCATGGCTAGAATGGCTCAGGGACAAGACTCCCACCCTGGCTGACTGTGTGCAGCTTCAACACACCACCACACAAGGGACTCACTCTGCACAGGAATAAGGCCAAGCAAGGCACAGAAGAGTGTGACCATCTCAAGGCCACACACACACACACACAGACACAAAAAATTAGCTACTTAATTTAGTCACAATGAAGCTTTCCTGTGATGGAGCCGTAAGAGGGATGACGTGAATGATCAGTGTAAGCTCAAGGTGCACATGACTCTTCTTTACAGAAAGGCCAATTCACGACTCATGAATGAACCACGACTGTTTGCCGAAGATAAATTTACATCACTTTATTGTCCTCAGAGGAGAGTGAGTCAGTGTACCAGGGGAGGATGCTGCCACCACCACAATACTCACCACCACCACCACTACCACCACTACCACTTAGCTTACCCCTCTGGGAGCCATGTTTCTCAACCTTCTCAACATGGTCCCAGCCCAAGGCAGAGGAATCCTGGCGGTCTTTCTGTACGCCAAATTTGCCTCCAAAGCCCTTTGAATAATCTATGACAACAAAGAGGAAAACAAAGCATTCAGTCCGCTGTGTTTTCCATTTCTTAATATTTCACTGTTTACTTGTCTCTTGCAGCACAAACACTCAGATATGAATGCAATCAAACTGGTCTACAGGAATAATGGGATGTCCTTACCTACATCATGAGGTATGGCAGGAGGAAGGTGAAGACTAAAGGTTAGGTTGTTGTCAGGCAATGGAGATAAGAAAAACCAGTGGGAAAAATTCAGATTTATGTTTGGCAAATCAATAAGAAAAACAAACAAGAGGCAATGGGTGAAATCAATGGACGAGTGGCATACGTAACACTGAGGTGGCCAAGAATAGGTACAAAAGATGAAAGATGAATGTTAGGCAAATTGTAGTGACAGAATACAAATAGACCCTGGATGTTAGAGTAAGTTAATGAACACAGGTATACAAAATGGAGTCAAGGCAAAAGGGATTAGAGAAAGACCGTGATTAATAATACCACTGAGTACAAAAACGTGTATATCAACTGTGGCAAAATGAGTCTGGAATTAGAACAGGAAGGAGCAAAGACTGAAATATACTAAATTAGGAATTAATATAAATTATATTTTCAAGTGTGAGCAAGGAAAGGTCAGGATGAATGAGATTAGGCCAAATTACGTCAGACAAGGTGTGCAATGCTAGAGCAGGCAGAGTGATGCTAGGTCAGGTCAGGTCAGGTTAGGCAGCACAGAGCTACAATTGGTTAGATCACACCAGGCTTGGTTATTCAGCAGTAAACCCAATTAAGGAAGTGTCTCTAGCTGGACTGCAAGCTCACTGAATATTTGAGGAAAGCTATGAACTCATCCTAACATCTCAACATGTGCAATGCTTCCACACAATCAAAACTCAGCTGTCCTCATAAAACTGTTTCTCCCACACTACATAATGGAAAACCTCTGAGATTTCAATCATTCACACATGTATTTCTGGCATACAAGACACTATTTTCTCTTCAAAAAAAGTTCAGATGAATCCATTATGGGTCCTACTAAAAAGACACATGAGTAAATATAAAGAGACCCATAAAAAAAAGCAGGGGTGTGTCTTATACACTGGCAGATATAATACTTAAAACATAAAGGATAGCTAAAAAAAATTGCAAATTTCTTAAAAACAAATTCTGAGTGGTTTTGAAACACTTATAAATTCAATATTTCTACTCTATGTTATTTTAGCTAAGTAACACAAAAAAACACTAAAATCAGTACACATAAAAACTGATATAATCTCAAATAATGGAACACAAGATTCTTTTAGTGGGCTGAGGAGAAAGACATGACAAAGTGAGTCTCTGAGACAAGATATGTGATAAACATAACAAAAGATCAATGCAATATTTGAAAAAAAGTAAATGAAAGGGTAACAGAACCTGAGAGAGAGAGAGAGAGAGAGAGAGAGAGAGAGAGAGAGAGAGAGAGAGAGAGAGAGAGAGAGAGAGAGAGAGAGAGAGAGAGAGAGAGAGAGAAAGAAAGAAAGAAAGAGAGAGAGAGAGAGAGAGAGAGAGAGAGAGAGAGAGAGAGAGAGAGAGAGAGAGAGAGAGAGAGAGAGAGAGAGAGAGAGAGAGAGAGAGAGAGAGAGAGAGAGAGAGAGAGAGAGAGAGAATTATACAGGAAAGACAAAAGACCAGAACACTTGAGAGTAGTGACAAACTAAAGGAAAGATGATGTATGAATAACCAATAAAATTAAATCACACAAGGCAAACTAAACAAAACAAAAAATATGTGAAGAAGAAGAAGAAGAAGAAGAAGAAGAAGAAGAAGAAGAAGAAGAAGAAGAAGAAGATCAGTAGCACAAATTCCAATGGCTGGATGCTTACCTTTCTGGCTCTCATGCTTATCAACTTTCTCCAGGTGGTCCCAGCCAACGGCAGAGCTATCCTGCCGGTCACTCTGCACCCCAAACTTGCCCCCAAACCCTGACGAGTAGTCCTTCTGTGAGGCGTGCTTCTCCACCCTCCCCACGTACTCATGGCTCTCGGCACTCTTGTCCATTCTAGGCAGAGAGAGAGAGAGAGAGAGAGAGAGAGAGAGAGAGAGAGAGAGAGAGAGAGAGAGAGAGAGAGAGAGAGAGAGAGAGAGAGAGAGATAAACATCTTTTTCTTTAATGATAATTAAGGTCTATATTTAGAAACACTTTGATCTCTCATCACATCTATTTTCCAAAGCCATAGATATGATAAGTGATATTTTCAAGTACTTCTTAAGTAAAAAATATAGAAAACTTGTTATTCTGCCTCTATAACTGTAAAAACACTTTGAAAACTTGTGTAAATTTATATCAAGCCTTTTGAAATAGTGAAGGTGAAGCACAGAAGTGTTTGAGAATACGAGTCTGACGATCACATTTCTTGCTCACCGCTTGACACATTTCTGAGTGATTTACCTGTCTTTCTGCACACCAAACTTGCCACCATAGCCGTAGGAAGCCTTGGGTCCAGACTCCAGCTCCTTCTTCTTGGTGTCGGCATCGCATGTGATTACTTCTTCTCGGTATTTTTTCATGCTGGTGAACAGAAAATAGGCAATGTTAAAGAGAGTGTCTCATGGCGTGATACAGGCAAGAACTGAAAAAATAAAAAAAACAGAAGAAAATAAAATAGAAGAAAATAAATTGAAAAGATAAAAATAGGAAAAGAGAAATAAATTAAAGGAAAAATTTATTGAAAAGTTGATGCATAAGTGAATGTGAAAACCAAGCATTGTGGACCTTGACTTCATTCTGATGGTATAAAGGCTCCTTAGGTTTTCTTTGTATTTGGTGGATTTTGGTCCTATCTAGGGAATACATGATATGCCAGTAAATCACTTTAAGACTTCAAATACTTTTCATATATAATTACTTGATAAATTATGCAACAATTAAGATAATATTATGATATACAAATGAAGTTTTCAAGACATTTATCCCTTTTTTTTGGCTAACTGTCTCAGGCCTGCATGGGAACTGGCAACTTAGTGTTTTTTTTTTTTTTCCCTCTTACATAAAAAAGTCTATGACATCTTACAGAAAGTTTCTGAAGTACTATCCTAAACTGTAAATCACCTACTTTGAACTCTTCAGTACCAGACACATTTTCATATTCATTCTGGTTACTATTTGGCAATTTTATACAGCCTCAGAAACATATGTGGGGATTAAAACAGTAAAGACTCTGGCCATTAATCTTTTTACTTCCATTGATACTTGCTAATGCAAATAAAACCATCTAATCATACTAAAAAAATAAAGGTGAAAATGCATCTCAGTATCAAAGAGGATAAGGAAGATTTTTAAAGCATCCTAAACTGAAAATCATCTAAATTAACATGCAAGATTAGAAAAGACATAAGTAAACACATGACGGAGCCAGCAACACTCACTCAATGGCATCCAGGTTCCTCTCTGTGCCATAACGCTGCTGCTCCTCTGTCATATTATTCACGTAATCAGCATCTGTGTCCCAGTCATCGTCATCATTCCCATTGTCCACCGCCACCTGGTAACCTGCCTGAGCCTTCCACATGTTGCCTTCCCTTCCTTTAGCCTTGCTCTCTGTAGGGAAGAACCAGAAGGAGTGTGATGATGATTGGTACCTTGTCTGGATAGGAGTTACTGATAAGATTGTAAGGGTTCCTGCAATAGGTCACTCAATGTCTTATATCAAATTTGTGCTTGGATGGTTCAAGAGTCTGCCGGTTTTTATGTGACTCAATAAAAGATTAGAATATTTTTTATGTCACTTTAACCCCTTCAGTATCATGATGTGTTTCCATATTCACTAAGCTTACTATTTGGTAATGTTATACAGCTTTAGAAACTTACGTGGATTAAAATAGTGACGACTATGGCCATTAATCTTCTGACCTCCATAACCCTTCTTAATGTCAATAAAATGGTCTAATCATACACAAATTTCAAGGTAAAAATGTGTCCCATTACTGAAAGGGTTAAGTACTAAGCCAAAAGGTCCTTCTTATCTACACAAGGCAGCAACTAACCACCATCACAACATTTCACAGGGTCCAGGATGGATTTCATGACAACATGCAACATTTTTACCTACACAATTTACCTAAAAAAAATCACAAAACAGTACTCCAGATGCAGTGCAGTGTAAGAATGCTTCAAATAGCTTACCTATCACCAAAAACACTCATAAGAACCATAACTCAATACACAAAACAAGTCACAGTACAGTCAACACATTACCCTAACCCTGTACTGCTGGAAATACTGCCTCTGTATTTCCATCTTCCTACAACTTAACTTCTTTTAATTAAGAAGGAGGTTTCAAGATATTTGTCCCAGACTTTTGGCTAACTCAATTACTCTTTAAGGGAACCAGCATTCAAGTAGGCCTTTTTTTTTTAAGTTTTTGTTGCCCTTGGTAAAAAAAAAAAAAAAAAAAAACTTGCCCTAATCCACTCAAACAACACACATCAATTATTACAATGTCCTATACAAACAACAGACCATTATAAGCAAGGCAGAACATTACTCCCATTATACAGACCATTATAAGCAAGACAAAACAATACTCCCATTATACAGACCATTATAAGCATGGCAGAACATTACTCCCATTATACAGACCATTATAAGCAAGACAGAACATTACTCCCATTATACAGACCATTATAAGCAAGACAAAACAATACTCCCATTATACAGACCATTATAAGCACGGCAGAACATTACTCTCATTATACAGACCATTATAAGCAAGGCAGAACATTACTCCCATTATACAGACCATTATAAGCAAGACAGAACATTACTCCCATTATACAGACCAGTATAAGCACGGCAGAACATTACTCCCACCTTCTGTATTATTAGTTATCCTCCTTATCAAGCCTGCCTCCCTCCCACGACTCCCCTGTCACTGCGAGTAATGGCACCACCTTCACCACTGCCCCTATGACTCACTGCCGCCTGGACAAGCAATACAAGTGCCTTCCACGTTCAAAATGTAACCAATCTAGCTTAAATCTACTCCTGACATTGCCACCACCGTAATTCTGCAATAATACCAGTGGAAGAGGAAGAGGGAAAGGGGGAGGGGGCGTCGCCGCTCGTAGGGGTGGTGGTTAAGGAGCACCAGGATACCTCACAGCTACAGGGCATCACCACACCACCACACACCACTCACCACATCTCTATCCTCACCACTTTTCATAATATAAACAATAACACGTAAAATTCAGTATATTCCGGGGGAGAAAATTACTGCTGGCAACCCACACACGGGAAAAGTGGTAGAGAAACCCCCTGACACCAATAGCCCTCTCTACAGCCCCCCTGCCGTCCCTCCCCACGGCACAGGGCCAGGGCTCCACTCCTATGGATAATGTCACCTGTGGCTCTAGATACAGGGGAGGCTGGTTAAAAAGGTGTCAAATGGGCAAACGTCACCTGTGTATCGCGCCTCTTATCTCTCGCCGCCCTGTCCCCGGAAGCTGAAGGAACCACGGGCCTAATTGTAATACTCAACAACAATACTAAAATACACTCTGTATCCAATTTATCATTCGCAAAATTAAATTGATTTAATTTTGAGTCATTTTCGATATTGATAAAAAATATTAATGGTTTACAAATAAGAGAAAATGTCGAGTGGGTTTTTTTTCTTTTCTTTTCTTTCTGTCATTCACTGGTATATATATTCTCTCTCTCTCTCTCTCTCTCTCTCTCTCTTGTTGTATACACTGCTAAAATAATAAAGTTAAAAATCAATCATCAATCTCTCAAGCAAACACCCAAAAGATCTCTCATATCACATAAAACACTCAGAAGTAGCCCCCCCCAAAAAAAAAAAAAAAAAAACGCACTCAAAATACCATACAACCCCTCAAAATGCCTGCAAACATTCAAAATACACCCAAATACACAAGCACCTCCACGCCACATTCAGATAAGCAGATAAGCAGTTAAGCAAAAACATATAATACATTAAAAGCATACAAAATGCATCTAAAACACACTTATAACACCCAAAACACCTTGGCATACTACCAAACATATTAAAAACACTCGAAATGTACCCCTAAACCATAAAAATTAGTTATAAAGGACGGGAAGATTACTCGTCCTTTTCTTCCGCTTCCCTTAATCCTTTCTTCTTAATCTTCCTCCTTTGTTTATCTTTTTTCTTCCTTCTACTAATTTCATATACACGTCTTAGCCTAAAAATACATCAAAAACACTAGATGTTAGGCAAAATATCGAGGAAGTGGAGGGAAAGTATTGTGGCTTGGCTGTTCCTCTTCCTCCTCCTTCCTGTGTGTTGGGGGCATGGGTCTTCCTTACAGTCAGGCAAACCAAGCATTCACTTGGGGTCCCCAACTTGCTCAACAAAACAAAGGCCCCGTGAGTTCTAACCAATTTGACAGTCACTGCACCTTGCAGTGCTGTGACAAGCTGTATATCTAATAAATTAGGGTGTCTGAAATATGTACCCTGAAGGGACTCCTTAAGTCAAACTGGCAGTTCCCCTCACTGCCTCTAACTTGTCAATGAGGGCCCCATACAGAACTTTGGAACACCACTGGTTGGGGGCAGTAGGATATTACTGGGTCAAGTGCCAGAGCTGACCAATATCTTAAATATTTCAATGCATTCTCTGGTACATCCCTGAATTCCAAAATAAATGTAAACCCCCATAATCTATTATTTGTCCTGTATAACTCACATACATATTGCATTTCTTTCTATTTTAACCCTTCTATGTAGGGCTACCATGTATCTTGAACTATTCAAGTTATGTTAGGTTTACTTAAAAAGTGGACCTATGTTTGAGTATTGGTTATTGATATTTTCTAGCAGCAGCAGTAGTAGTAGCAGCAGCCAGTTGTGCATCAGGCTACTGCTTGAACACCTTTCATAAGGATGACAAATAATGGCCAAATATCTAAATGAACCTGTATAATTATCTTCATTACAAGTATACTTTTTTTGGTTTGTTTCTTTTTGCATAATTTTACAATTCATGAAAAATCTTTCTCTCCTAAAGGTAGTCAAAGGCTTTGTCTAAAAATTAATTCTCACTCATCCAGCACATGAAGAAAGGATGGCAACTCATTGTGACATCCCCAGGAAACATATAAATAAGTGTGGTAAAGAGGCTAAAAATTGCACATTTCACACACTAACTTTATAATGATTATTTCAGGAGTCATGGCTAGCAAACCTACAACACCCTGCTGCCACACACACACACACACATTGACATCTAGCAAGGTGCTCTTTTTTTTTTTTTTTTAGTAATCCCTTCAAAGCAACAAAGTGTCAAAGTGTAAGTTACTATCATCAAAAACAGAGACTCTGGTCCAGAGAGATGGCAGGAATGGAAGAGACACACCAATACAACCTCTCATGAATACAAGAATTTCCAGTATAAAGTACAGCATACACTTAAGTAATGAATCATAATCTCTTGCTGATAAACTGGCTCTAATCACGACAAAACTTGTTCACATGTCAACATTTATGGTAGTCCCTGTCTTTTTAGCTGAATCCAAGTTCTTATTCCCTTGAGGACAATATTCATGAGAACCCTGCTGTTTGCCTGCCCATGGACTTGTAGGCACATACAAACATCCCATCCCTACAAACTAACTTTTCATTCCATTCATACACTTCTCAACTAAGATTCTCTCTCTCTCTCTCTCTCTCTCTCCTGTTATTGGAAACACACACAAGTGACAGCACCTTTGAAAAACTTAGTCACACTTCACCAAGACCACGTGATAACTGGAGATGAAAACAACAACTATAATGAACATCACTAACACTCCAGCCTCTGAATACACTACTTCAGCCCCTCACTGTCTGCATTGATGACTTGGTGACAGCACTTTTTGAGATGTATGCAGTAATGTTTATTTCTAACTTTGATTTTGCTTTCAATTTATTAATTTAATTAATTCTTCATGGTTCACAAACTTTCCTATTTATATTCATAAAATCAAATATCATTAAGAAGCAGTGGACAGTGGGTGGGCTGAAGACAACATATTTCTGTGTAAACAATCACATGGCATTTCACTTTGCAAAGTACACATTAATGTAAACTTCAAGGACTCCAAAAGACAATTTCATACCAACACTGTCCTGTCACAAGGAAAATGCAAATAAAAAATTACAATTTTATCAAGGTGAAGTACATTAGAATATGGTTTATTTTATTCCTTTTCATATATATCTTCACCCACCATTTTGGACAGAATACCTTCCTACTACCATTCTCAAGTTTCTGTAAATACCAAACATTAGAGCAGAATATTGCATTGAGCATAATGTCTCACTTTTCGAAGATACATTTTCTTTATCTCCATCCTCTGCTTTCCTCTTCATGACTACTTGCCTCCTATTCCCCTTCTAATGAGAGAACAAGAAACTGAGAAACACTATAAAGTCACTCAGACTGGCAACACAATCACCTCACTGAGTTCATGTGCTGAGTATTGCTGTCGCAGGAATGATGCGGCTCACTCACAGACCACAGTAAGGATCAGCAGGGGGCCGACTCTCAGGACAGTGTTGTGAGGCTACATATTGCTAAGAGCATGTGGAATAAGAGATTGATTGAAAACCAAAGCTGCCAAAAACAGCAGAAATTGGCTAAATGTTATCATGAATGAATATTAACAAGAAAATGTGTTTTCAAGTGCATACATACATATACATGCATGTACACATTCACATACAAGCATACAAAGGCAGATGCATGCACTCCTCTTACAATTCTCCTGTCAGTCTGTATATCTTTTTTTTGTCTACAGGTAAGACTATCATTGTACACCACACAAGGCCCCTTCAATGTTACGAGATACTACCTCATTAGGGACGTCCTTCATTTATACGCAACATAAATTAATGTCTAGCTCCCAAGGTGGAATAACAAAATAGTCAAGATTCGTACACCCTCACAAGTAAACGGCCTGATCCACTCTCCTCCAGGGCCAAGGTTCCTCTCACACACATACACACAAATCAAATCATTATTTCTATCAAAATAAAAAAAAAATCAAAGAAAGCAGTTTACATATCACATAACTTTACACATACAAACCCACACACACACAAACACACACACACACACATGTATAGTATAAATATATATGTATAGTATATATAACATGATTGAACAGCCTTTTAACTAAATCTTATCTTCTTCCATAGAAAACTAGCTATTACATTGTTGGCATTCTAACATAATCACTGGCTCAAGACGGGTTCTACGTGTCACCATTTCAGTGAGTTGTGGATGAAGGTGCCTCCACCTACACATGATCTGAAATGGTGAAATAGACTCACACTCATGCTAAACAAAGGTCATGTAGTGTTGCTAGGGGGGGGGGGGAGACAGGAGGCACTAGCTCTCCCAGCCAATGATGCCAGGTACAGAATCAAACACCTAGTCTTTAAGAGTAGGGCGGGAGGTGCAGCTTCTATACTGCACCATCCACCGCCGTTATATTGTATGCAAGGAATCACTGGTGCCAATGTACACCTCGATTGGATCGACTACACCCAAACATTTTAGTATCAAATGGTAAGGGTCAGTCATGGACCAGACTCAGATAAGAGAGGACACAATTGGTCTACAATGGGTAAAAAAAAAAGTAATGGCCTTTTAACAGTTTGTGGAGGACAGTCAAAGGAGAATTTCTCACGAGTTTTCTATTGCTGGAAACAGTATTTTTTGAGTCGTTCAGCATTTCATAAGGTAACTTGCTTTGCAAGTTGAATGAAAAATATATATAGCTCTTTACAGATTTTTTTTCTTTTCTATGTAATTTGGGCCTAAACAAAATCAATAAAAAAATCAATCTATAGAAAATCAACTCAACATTTCTTGTATCAAATACATTCCTTTCTTTCATCCCAAGTGATGTGGTATTCTGATCTCTCTTAGTAAACACACTCGCACATGTATGCTCACACACACATATATCCGCGTGCGTGCGTGCACACACACACACACACACACACACACACACAATTACTAGTCTTGCACTCAGGGTAGGCTACAAGGTCACAACTCCTCAGCTGAATCTCTGGTGTTGAAACAGAGAGCAGTGTGATAAGAGCTCCGTCCAACTGTCCCACTTGGTCCAGGGTCTGTCCAATCCTCAGCCTTCATAACTGTGAGCAATGGACACTAACCACTATGCCATCCAGCCAGTAATGAAAAACAATTATAATATATAAATAAAGCACAAATAACAATAATAATGATCCATCTATCGATCAAATGGGCTGAAATCCTTTAAAGGCAACTGTCCCATTACACAGGATGAAGGGGAACAAGAATGACTCATCAGCCACAAGGAGATACACTTACTAAGGGATGGGTAAACTTTGAACAAGTATGCATGGATCACATTTTTCCTAATAAAACGGTAATCAGTCACAATGAGGCTCCTTGCTGTTTTGAGTCTCTAGAAGGCACATAAATGACCAGGTGGGACAGATGAGAAGGCTCTGTGGCTCTGGGTGTTTGATGCCTGCAACGTTTACTACACGTCCATTTTGTCTGTCTGTCAATGATCAGGACATTCTACCACAGTGGTGAAGGGTCTGTATTAAGTGGAGAGAGTCAAGGAGAGGAAGTGGGAGTGAGACAGGGTTTCTGGTATTAACATGGCTGCTAACTATATATACATGTGGCACAAGGTAAGCTGAAGACAAGGATGCTGAGCTCAGAATGAATGGTATCCAATACTCCCAATGCTGGAACTCTTTACTAATGATGCAATGAAACTGGCATTGCAATGTTAGAAAATGTTACATTTGTCTTTAAAAAAATTCAAAGTATCCCATACTCTTGGAGGAAAGATGCCACAATACTCAGGTCAATGCTACCTGCAATGAAGCAGCAAAGTCTTTTCTGGCCTATGAATCAGTCACGGCTGACCAGACCCACTTAATGCTGGGGAAATTTGGTGTATATAAGAATTAAGTCAAAAGTCAAGTGTCAGTATGAAAATAGTGTTAGTATTAAAAAAAAAAAAATAAATAAATAAATTAATTAAAATTAAAAAATTAAAAACCTAGAGACCAAGATGAGAAGTATGAAGTGTTGAAGATTGTGTTGACTGGAGTGGAAGTAAACAATGGAGTTGAAGCACTTACCAGCAGCTCAAACATTATGAGGAATTATCAAATGCTAACACAGAAATAAGGAGCAGTACATGAAGAATCATCATCTTCCTAATCTGATGTATATATCACAGATATGGACATGGAATGCAGCACAACAGTCATGATTATGTGCAGTGGAGATGCATCATGGGCAGTCAAGAAGTAAGAGAGACAGCAATGTGGATGTGTGCGAGATTTTTAGCTTAGTTGAAAGAGCCAAGAGAACAGATTGAATGAATACACTTGTCACATTGAGATGGCCGGATATAAAACAAGAATGAATGAGAATGAGATTGTGAAGAATATACATAAGTGAGAGTGAAGATAAGAGGGAGGTTAACATTAAATGGCTGAATAAATGGGACAAGTGTTACAGGGAGATGGAGAGCAAGAATTTGATCAGACATTTAGGATCATGGATGGAACAGGAGAAAATTTACTTTTCATCATGGACAATCACTTGAAGGAAGTCACCACAAGGGACAAAGCAGTGGATACAGATATAGATAGATAGATAGATGCATCTAGACAGGTGATATAGTTATCTTATTTTTTGGTGGGTCCAATGATATATATATTCAATCTACAACAGAATTTTTAATTAAAAAAAATAAATAATAAAATAAATAAATAAATAAATAAAAAAATAAATAAAATAATAATAATAATAATAATAATTCTGTTTCCTAAGAGCAATCACATGTTAGACTCAAAGGACATTCAACACTTCAACACACAGAGACAGCCAGTCACTGCATTCAACACTGCTGGGCCAATCACAAACACCATGAACTATTGCTGACTTTGCAGGAAATTTCCATTAATCCACTTGTAAACACTAAGTTGTTTGGAAGTAGGAAACTGCTGGAAAAAGAGAGAGAGAGAGAGAGAGAGAGAGAGAGAGAGAGAGAGAGAGAGAGAGAGAGAGAGAGAGAGAGAGAGAGAGAGAGAGAGAGAGAAACTGCACTGACCTTTAGTTTCAGTACAAAAGCCATCATGTATACACACACACACTCATTAATCTGCACTCTTACACACACACACACACACTCATTAATCTGCACTCTTACATGTTCACAGACACAGACACAGACACACACACACACACCACAGGCTGACTTTCTCTCTCATATTTTAATCTAGTAGCTTTCTTTCCACAATATATATAGCTTTCTTTTTGCTTTGAGTAATTAATGAACAGTGGACAAAGGGATGCTGCTTCACAGAGCACAAGATGGAATGCAACTGATTCAAAACTGCAAACACTTTACAGGTGGTGACAGCACAATGGTCTTCCCTTCCTCACTTGATGTCACTGCAACAATCACACCTTAGCACTTCACTGTCACTAACCACAAACACTCTCACTATTTATGAATCTATCAACACAGCATGTACCCACTTAATCTCTAATTCAGAAACATAAAACTAGGTTTGTGGAGTCCAATCAGTGAAGAAAGGACCAACAGAGCTACATGAGGATATTCTTTGGACTCTCAAGGTTAAACAGATACATTCTTGAAAGCCATTAATAAATTTTACACGTTTTAAAAATATCAACATGACTCATCTTGTACAGTTTATAAAAGGATTTCCATATTGTAAATTGAAATTTCTCTTCTTTTCCATCCCTAACATAATTATAGTATGTATAAGTAACTACTGACTTGCATCCAAGCTCTTCATAAACAATAATGTTGTTTAGCCATGGTAACAGTACAAAACATTACTATGAAGTGTTAAGAATGCATTAATCACCAGCATCGTGGCAAGACATAGCTGACTGTTAGCCTCGGAACAGCAGGGGAAGGAGCACAGAGAAAAACTTTGGTTATGGTTAAACACTTTCTGGCTTCCACATCTGTTACTCAAGCATACAAAAATAAAAATATGTATTACACATAAAACACCTGAAACTATCTGAATCTTACTACCAGATTTCCAAAACTACAAGGAAATACATGTAAACTGCAAAACAGTTTTAGAAAATAGTGACGCAAATTATAAAATTGTCTGTGTCTGGATATAAGTATGTATGTACAAACGCACACATCTGAATGTAGAAATATAAGCACACAGACATGTAGGGCAAGTCAAAATTCTGACCATCCTTGCATATTAACAAATTTACAAACACAAATGTCCATCAAGGAACCAAACACTATATATATCTATATATATATAATCTGTAGCATCAGCACTGCATTATGTACACTTTGGTAGGTGCAGGTGCATAATACACACGACAATTAGCATGTCTGTCCATCAGTCGGCTGGCTTTTTCTACACTGCTCTCTTTCCTTAGTTGGCCCTTCAAGGCTGTCCTGGCAACACTCATGACTAACAATGGGGAGGCCAGTAAGACCTCAAGGTTTCCAGGATCTTGTGCCTCAGGACCACAATCTTTTTAGCCTCTTCTCACTGCATGAAGATGTTGTCAAAATGGAATTTAAATATAAACTTTGACTTTATATAACAAAGTTCCTACAACACACACCAACAACATCAAATTTGGCTTTGCATGAAGACCACATAAAGAAATGAGTGTATATGATGAGATTAGGTAAAGCTAACTCTGAAAGTAATGGAAATTCAAGTTATATTCCCAGTATGATTTTTGAGACATTAACATTATCACCGTAATGTAGAGTTCATGTAACAATATTAGAAATCTTTCATTTTAAACATATGTTTTATGCAGCACCAGCAACTTGCTACTGAAGGCTGAAGTATGCAATGGAGCTACAAATCTTAACATAAGACTGCTTGTGCAAATTGTTACATAGAGAGTTAAAGTCATGTGTGATTCATTAAAGGAAGGGCTTGCTTTTCACTCAACTCTCTCCATTCTCTAGTGCAAAATTTTCCCCAGATCTTCAGAGCTTCATCACAACAGTTCAGCAAAACAATATATTCCCAGCTCTCCACACAGACACACAACGAGTCTCTGGAGCAGATTACTTCCTGCCACGTTGCCAAGGTCAGCACTATTGATGGACCCGAGCGTCACCAGAGGGCCAGACTGCACTAAGGGGAGGTGGTGGGGGAAGGGAGTGGTGGGGTCTATACTGCATTGCTGTGTATCAGTCCCAGCTGTGAGGACTCGGAATGTGAGGGTTGGGACACAGAGCCATCTATGGAATCCAGGTCAAGATCATAAGAGCTGTCTAGAAGGTACAGCTGACTGGAGGTGACCCCTGCATGGCTTCCCCCCACCCCCACCCCTGGCCCAGTTGTCACTGACAAGTCTCCTGGGGGTGTCCCGGTGGGTCCCACCACCACTGTCCCCTGGTGTGGGGTGGCTGGCGTCGGGGCTCCCAGGCTGCCGCTGCCGCCACCTACCACGTCTTTCCCTGCAACATATTCACACACTTAAAACAATGACATATAAATGACTATATAGTGAAGAAAAGCACCACTGCTTCCTCCCTTTCAAAAGAAGAAAAGCACAGATATAGTTTAACATTTACTGGAGCTCATTGAATTTGTACATGAATGTAAACACACAAGAAATAGAGATTAAAAAAAAAAAAAAAAAAAAAAAAAAAAAAAAAAAGGACAAATAGAGGGACTCAAGACCATCTAAGGATAAGAATTAAGAGTAGAGACCTAAGATCATCTTGTTGTTTTGCATAACAGGATTGGATATTTAGAGGTCAAAATTATTGCCATCTTTAAAGTAACAAATGTGGAAGTGGAAGAATATTAAGGAAAGGGTGGAGGTGGAGAAACTTCAAGGCAGAAGCTAGTGAAGAGGAAGAGGGAAAACATTGCACTTTGAAGTGAGGAGAGGATGGAAAAAAATGTTGAAATGAGAGGCAAGAACAGAGGTATAGAGTAGAAGGGATAGAAGCAAGATACAAATGGCCACTTAGTTCATGTTCATCATCCAGAGCAGCCTCCCACTGCCTGACTCATGCCATCACCCACCAGCTCCAAAAGCTTGAGGTTTGTTGCGTGAGTCAACTCAAACAAAACAACAGAGCACTTCCACAAAACCTTTAGTCTTTTATTCCTTCTCTAGTCCATCCTTCTAATGAATACTGCAGTGTGCTAATTCACTGGTAGCATAAACCATGAAAGTCATTATCACATAGTAGTTAATTTGTTCTGCTTACTGTTCATTTGTTTAATAGACCACAAAGAGTTATCTGAACACATGTTTTCTTACACAGTTGCATTATCAGGAATTCTCTCTGTACTAGACAAGAAAACCATCTATTCTGCTATGACAATTTAAAAAGTCTGAGTAACTGGACTGCCTTTGATGTTTTATGAATCCTGAATGATAAAATTGCAATATTCAACTATAAGGCTGAGATTCTGAACCACTGATAATGATCAACAGTTTTCTCAAAATGGCCAAGAGTACAAGAGAGAGAGAGAGAGAGAGAGAGAGAGAGAGAGAGAGAGAGAGAGAGAGAGAGAGAGAGAGAGAGAGAGAGAGAGAGAGAGAGAGAGAGAGAGAGAGAGAGAGAGAGAGAGAGAGAGAGAGAGAGAGAGAGAGAGAGAGAGAGAGAGAGAGAGAGAGAGAGAGAGAGAGAGAGAGAGAGAGAGAGAGAGATGGTATGGTGGGCAAGGCATGCTTTATCCTATGCTACTATTGTGCTGGTGGTGTCCTAGTCAACCATGCTTGGAGGAAGTGAGGGAGCAAGGGAGGGAAGGAGGGAGACTGCCAGCCTTCCTTCATCACCCACCTTTGGCAGAATATCCACCACGCCATGCTAAACACTCCTCAATACCACAAACCAAAATGTATGAGAGATCAGTGGTGGTGGTTTAGTAGTACAGTAGTAGAGTAGGAGAAGTAGTAGTAGTAGTAGAAGTAGAGGTGGTGGTGAGATGGCTGGTGACAGGGAAGATGTTATGCTGCTAGCCTTTAGTCCATGGCAAGAGAGGTGCTAGAGGACTGCTTGTGCAAAATGATGGGGAGATGCTGCTCGTCAGGATCTCTAGCACTCTTTCTCAATTTCCGGCCAGTCATCTTTTGGACTTTGCCGCAAGGGGTGGGTCTGTCGGCCTGGCTAAAGTTGATGTGATTGTTGTTGTTGCTGTGGTGAAAGTGGTGATGGTGGTGGTGGAGGTGGTGGTGGTGGCTGGTACTGATGATGATGTTGTTGTTGACACTAATTCCTATCAGAAGAAAAGAGGAGGAGGAGGAGGAAGAGGTGGGTAGACGCCAACATCAGTGGAGAGGAGGGAGGCAGCGTGGGGAGAGAAGAGAGAGAGGGACACATATTAGATGACTGCACCTCACTGTCTGTCTGATGCTAGTGCAGCACAGAAGCACACACAGAGACACACACCCACATTCACACTCTCACCTACAACCTACACACACACCTACAACTATAACCCAAATACAAAGTCAGTGCTATAACTATTACTACTGCTACTGCTATAACTGTCATGTAAGTATACTACATCTAATATTTCCATTACTACTATACCACTACTATTACTACTACTGCTATTACCACTATCACTACTTCTGTGTTCTACTACTTTCCAAAAATAACTTTGACATCAAAGATAAAACAGTCCTGAAAATAGTATGCTATTGACAAAAAAAAAATGCTGATACCTGGTGAACAAAGTGCAATTAAATACTTATATTCTGAAACATTCATTGTATCATTACCTGGTGCTCCATTACAACAAAATATGACTATCAAAGAAAAATGTACCTTGTGTTACATGTTGCATTACAATTGCAATATGATAATCTCAGAATTCTAGCATGATTGATGAACTGAAAGATATTGAAGCACTTCCTTAAAGTCACAACATATGTCTGGATCATGCTGAGCATGGATTACAGTACAAGACACTGTTGGTGCTCATTCCACCTCCTCCACTAGTGACCACAGAGAGAGAGTGCATCTAAGGACTGGCTGGTCTGCCTCACTATTGCATTCTCCTTCCTAAGTATTACCAGGTTGTCTATCTGCAGGTAAGGGTGATTTGTAAGGAAAGAAAAACATGTTAAACATATCACCTACACACAATACTTCTAACTCTGTGTTATCATAAATAACAACAAACTACCACCACAATCAACTTTAGCTACACTCATTTCAGATGAGAAATGTGTCCCATCCTTCCCTCATAAGCCCTCGCACCCTCCAGTGAGCGTACACAAGTGGTGACAATCAGTAAGTCCTTTGTGTACTGATAAGAGACATGAAGTAGAGAAAAGCCTGTGGGTCATGCAAGGTAGAGATGCTTGTTATTGGTGGTGGCAGAGAGGAAGCTGCTGTTGTGATAGAGACTTGCTGAGAGAGGCTGTTTTACCCCCTGAGTGCTGGTGTTGGGCCCCACTAGACCAGGTGGTGGTAGTGGTAGTAGTAATGGGGCTCAAAGTACCAGGAGGCTCGGAGCTCTAGTGCTGGGGCAACGCGATAGTTCCACACATGACCTTCGTGGACACAAGCACACCGAAGAGGGATCAAGACGATAGTCACACTGGCCTACACTAACCCGGCAATGACTGGCCAGGACCTCACTCCAGGTACCCCATTTATACTCCCTCTCCTTGGCACAGAGCTTACATCACTGCAACTACATCAGATTAACTCAAGAGCAAGGCATTTCAAAGAGATGTTTATTCTTAACTAAGCTTACCTAAACACTACTTGGCTATTTCACTCTATAAAATTCAAAATAATGTCCCAACCATATTCTTTACTTATACATACATTAGTTTACTTAATTCACTTCTAACTCTCATGGATGACCTTCCATCAACACCATGATTTCCCATTCTCTGCCTCATATACAGTAATTTTTCCCTCATTTTTCTTTTCCTTTCATATAATCCTGTGTATGTCCATCCCTGAAGCAGTTTCCCTATTATACTTGTTCCTCCAGTCTAGCACAATCTTTATAACCAATCTTTCTATTCTTCCTGTTGACATGATTCTGTCTGATCATAAAAACCTGACTCAGTCCCAAGGCAATCCCAACACCAGGCTCTCAACCACTCAGACACAATGTACTGGAATGAATGCAGGTACAGTACAATATTCCAGTGTATTCCAGGCCACACCAAATCATCCCCAGGATAAATGTGTTAGTGAGACCACTACTTCCTTCACCAGGAAAGCAAGTAAGAAATCAAAAGAAAATAAAGGTGATGATAGTGACATAAAATTAGCTGTTGGGAGAATGTCAGCAGATTTGACTGTATCTTAGTGCAAGTCATTCCATATGTAATAGCAATTCTTAATTTCCATCTGAAGGAGAATCAACTTTCCTATATTATTTGTTCCAATTAACTAATTTTCTAAATACTTCACAGTTTTCATCAGAACAGATACATACTGAACAGTATTCTCTAATCAAAATAATGTCAACAGATATGGGAAATTTTAATTGGTAGCTAATATAAAGATGCAAGAATTAGTAATAAAAAATTAGTAAAAAAAAAAAAAAAAAGAAGCTGAAAAACAAGGCAAAGGCAGCCTTTCTTTGAAAACAATTTTTTTTTTCCTGCAAGTCAAGAACACACCACCATTGCATCTCACACTAACCTCAGAAAATATCATCTTTTCTTTCAATCTTGTTGTAAACAACAGTAAGAGGGCACAAAATACTCCTACAGAATGGAATCCCAGCCTCATGATCCCATGAACACAGAATGAAGCATCATTAGAGTCAAGGACTGTGAAAAATGCACAGTCACTTCAAAACACTGGTCCACACCCGACCACGAACACAGGGAAAGATGTGAAAGACTGGAGTAAGGTGGATGTGTGTGTCTGTTGTCTGAACATGTACCTGTGCTTCAAACAGCAAGGTCAGTTGTGTGTCACCAGCACCACTCACCATTCACAGACTGTGAAGAGACAGACTTCTTTTTGAGGGAGCCCGTGGAGATGGAATTCTCTGTAGCAATGGCTCCGCCACCCATGACAGGCACAGTGCCAGGCACCACACTGGCCCCCACACCACCACCAACAACAACACCACCATTGGCCCCATGTGTGCCTGCAGGACCCTCCGACCCAGCCCGAGGAGAAACTAGGCCATTCTGGGGAGCAAAAGGGAAAGTTGAGAGATCAGAACTCATCGGTAATGTTGTCATTCGTGTCAGAGTTATCAATCCACTTTCACACAGGGCAGGATCATATCACCTTGTAAAACAGTCTCTTTCTCTCTCCCTGAAATGAATTCCCACACAAACACATAAACACAAGGCAATAAGCTTCAATTCATTAACTATTCACATACCTATAATGACACAAAATGGATGTCCAATACCATTAAGACTCCACACTTGCCAGATCTATGTGCACATCACACTCACAAAGAGCTGGACACTTACCGTGGGCTGGGCAGTATACACCGTGCCATAGGTCCTGGAGGCAGCCTGGATGTCCCCTGGCCTGCCCTGGGTAATGGTGAGGTACTCTGAGGTCACCACTCCCCGACGGTCTGTGCACCAACACCAAAACTAGTCAGTGATGTCATTGAGAGTAGTACACATTATCAGCTATGGCTCCCCAACACCTGACTACGAACATGGGAACAAAGGCACCAAATGACAATTCCATGACACCACTGAAGCAGGGCAGGACACACTGACAGTTATCTTCACCTTGCCACAGACAGGTACAGGACATACTAAGCTGAGAAGTCACAACTTTCACCTTTCAGCAGGAGTGAAGTGTGTATGCTATGAGTGTGTAAGCATGTGTAGTTCTTTCCAGACACCAGGAGTAGTGAGACAAACAAATAAATTAATTAAATAAATAAATAAATAATGAAAAAGGACATTAAAGTGAAAATAGTTATCACTTAGAAAAATGTAGAATATGGAGAGGCAACAACAAAAGTGAGACTCACCAATGAGGCTCGGCTGCACTGGGCCACACAGAACAGCCAGACAGTTGAGGCAGAAATTGCCATAACCATAAGGGTTAAAATTGGCCTCCCCTCGCCGGGCTGTGAAGGAGCCTTTGATCTGCAACACAAAAGAAAAAATGAAGTATTTCTTGTTTTCCTCATAATCTACTCTTATTCCTCCTTCCTGTACTCACTTTCATCTTGTGTGCATAGAGTTGGGAATCTATAAAAACAGAAATCCTGAAACTTCACTTTTATTTATACCATTTATACCATATGGGCTTTTCACGGGAATTTATGGGCTAAAGGGGATACTTTTTAGGGTACCTCCTATCTCAAAGCCCACCCACTAGGAAATCGTTGCCCTGAGTGAGGAAGCCCAACCTGCACTCAGACCATGGACAGGATTCGAACCCGTGCGCTTGGAGATCCCTTGGATCCCAAAGCATGCATGGTTCCACTGTACCACGGCGGCCCCCACTTTGTCAGCTTTGTTCTGTACAGCTGCACACACATTCTGAACATAAACCACCACCTCAGAAGTAAACTACACTCCAGAAATCCAGTGCAGTCAGGAAAGAATTAGATGGATGAATAAAAATGGAAAGACATAAATAAATAAATAAATATCAGTCAAAGAAGGACTTTATTCTATATCACCTTATCAATTTCAGAACTGAGACATATTTTTATCAAGAGTTCTGGGTATGATTAAATTATCTTATTTACATTAGGAAGTACCTATGGAAGTCAGAAGATTATTGGCCAGTCTTCAATATTGTAATCCCCCACATAAGTTTCTGAAGCTAGCTATAAAAAATTACCAAATAGTAAACAGAATGAATATGAAAATGCATCCTGGGACTGAAGAAGTTAATGCGTGTAACTGCTCTGAAGTGACTGAGGTGCTTCACTCTTACTAAACCAACAGTACCCAACATATTTCTTTTTATTTGGTCCTTTTAACAACTACTATTCATGGGGAAAGTAATGAAATAATGGGGGAAAGTAAGGAAATAACCTAACTTAATCTAACCTAACCAAGATGAATATGAAAATGCATTAACAGCACAGAAGGGGTTAATATTTATGAGAAGGAAAGTATGAATGTTTGTGGTTTGCAGTGACTCACATCTTCATTGGTGGTTTGATTGGAGGTTGTGAGGTAGGTGTGGAAGCCAGCAAGGCCTAGTATTGACCACACAGAGAAGAAGCAGATGACGCCCTCGATCACTGAAGCTGGCTTCCGCTGCACTGATGCCATGAAAGTCGCATTCTCATTCTTCATAACTGCTCGTGGGAGAGATTTAAAAGGATTAAATAATCCTCAAATTAAGTCATCACAAGGGAGCCCCCCTCCAATGAAGTAATTTGTCCTGCTGCTAGGTAACAAAGGCCATATAGCTGCTAGATGTCCTTAGTGGGGTTCGAATCGATGCCCCGCAATTTACCACCATCGTGGCAGAATGCGGCGCCTTAATCTGCGTGACCACTAAGGACACTCGTGGGGGAGAGAGAGAGAGAGAGAGAGAGAGAGAGAGAGAGAGAGAGAGAGAGAGAGAGAGAGAGAGAGAGAGAGAGAGAGAGAGAGATATGAGTGAGTTACAGCAATGGCATCCCTTTACACATGATAGGATAAGTTAGAAGGATGTATCTGTGACACATGACAGAGAGGAAAGGGACATATGAAAGTCAAGACAGTAGCCATGGACTGCAACAAGTGGCACATTTATTTTCATGACCATGCCTTGGAGGAGCCTCAAGAAAATATACAGAATAGCAAACTGATAAGATCAAACACTGCTACTATCAAACTTTCTTTCTTCTTTGTTATCTGAAGGTACTCAATACTAATACACAAAACAACATGTCAATAACGAAATAACAATTTCCAATGAAACCACTGATGTAAGTGAAGACTGGCTCCAAACTGCCCACAATTCAGAGCTACAAAAATGTTCTCAACAAGAAAGAAACCTTTTCCATCATAGTCTGTTCCACTGGGGCTTTTGTATCATGTAGATATAAAACAAGTAAACTCTGGAACTCTGTGAGCCATACTTACATATCACAATGTGAGCGATGACACAGGAGAAGATGAAGACACACAGGAAGGCAAGAGATATGATGAAGAGATAAAAGTAGCGGTAGTTTCTTCTTCCTACACAGTTCCCCACCCATGGACAGTGGTGGTCAAACCTCTCTGGAAAGGAATAGGTATGAGCTTTTCTTAACATGGCTTAAGTCATTACAATAGACAAAAAACTGTCATTCATTCATTAGGAGTAGTGTGAAAAGAGAAGTTCTTTAATTTTTGCAGATTTGGCTTTCACATTGATAGGTAACCAGGAGACCAAGCAGCTACAATACTGAAAGCATGTCAGTCCTGGAAAGGCAACCACATTATCACTATATTGTGGAGAAAGACGAAAAGGAAGAGGAAGGGAGAGTTGTTGATATGGTAAGGATTGTTGATAGAGAGTGGAACAGTGATGCCAGGAGCTACTCACCCACACAATTGTCACAGATGGAGCAGTGGGAGGCTCTCGGGGGCCGGAAGATCTTGCAGGTGAAGCAGTACTTTTAACTTGACTGTCACGCCATTGACTGTGATCTCCTTGGTGCGGGGCGGCGGCCGCAGACGAGGACCATTGCCTGAGTTTGGTACTTCTGAGGGATGAAATGACCCATATAACTATGACATTCAAGTTTGTGTGAATGTAACCTAAACAGCAAACTTTCCTTAAAAACACTGGAGGAAAAAAAGTGAACAGGTTAAGTGGGAGGCCAGAGGGGATCAAGGGTATTAGCAGTACATATAATCTTACCAAATGGAGCTACAGAGATAAATAAAAATGAAGAAAAGTAGCACAGCGGAAGCTCCCTTTGTGCACAGCCTCACATAGTTTATGTCAATGTAAATTAAACGGTAAACCTATTCATCTCTCTCTCTCTCTCTTCATCTTACTCCTCCACTTCTTCAAAATCCATCATTGTATTATGCAATTCCTTCATTATTTTCTATTTCATGGAACTGTGTGTAGGAGGAAGGAGACAAATAAATAAATGATGCTTCTATGTTATGCTTGATGTCTCCTCTTCCTTCATTATTTTTTTCCTTTTCTGAGTGTGTGAGTAGACGGAAGGGATACAAATGAATAAATGATGCTTCTATGCTGAGTTTGATGCCTCACCAATCTCTTCTATGCTGAGTTTGATGTCTCACCAATCTCTTCTATGCTAAGTTTGATGCTTCACCTATCTCTTCTATGCTGAGTTTGATGCCTCACCTATCTGCTTCTCAGTGTAGACGGCCTCCTCCACCGTGGCGCGGGGGATGATGCCAGGGTCAGTGAAGGATGTGTGGAATAGTGCTGACATGACGAAGATGAACAGGAGGCCACCCACGGCAGGAATGGCTGGCGTCAGGTTCACCGCCAGGAACGGACAGCTGAGGGAGGGAAAGAAGGTGTGGCATGCTGAGGCTATGGCAGGATGAGGGAGGGAGGAAGGGAGGAAGGGAGGAAGGAGGAGGGAGGGAGGGAGGGAGGGAGGGAAGGAAGAAAGAAACAAAGGAAAGAAGGAAGGAAGGAAGGAAGGAAGGAAGGAAGGAAGGAAGGAAGGAAGGAGAGAGGGAGGGAGACTATAACCAAATAACTTATCCTGCAAACTGATTAACTAATAAGCCTACAACCTGAAAAATGAGCCTACATCCAAATTACTGACCCTACAACCAAACAACCAACCCTACAATAAAAGAAACAACAGAAACCAGGCACCTAGCATAACCTTTCCATAACAACCCCATCCCCTGCAAAAAAAAAAAAATAAATAAATAAATAAATAAATAAATAAATAGCAGAATAATGAAGGGGTAATAGGGACAAATAAATAAAATAATGAAGGGGTAATGGTAATAAATAAGTAGTAAAGCAACGAAGGGGTAATGGAGAGTGTCTACAGCTGCTGCCACTCACTCAAAGACAAAGAAGAGGACGCTGGTGACCACAATGAGCCCCACGGTGAAGTAGAAGATGCCAGTCTGCTGCGCCATGATGATCCGCCCGTCACAGCAGAATTTGTTGCGTCCCGGGAAGATCTGCCATTTCCGTTTCACACTCGCCATTTTCACCTGCTGAATGTGACGAGCAAGAGGAGCAGGAGTAGGAGTAGGAGGAGAAGGAAATGTAATGGAATGGGTAGAATGAAAGTAAGTGGATGATGGAGAGAAAGGATTACAGGAAGTGATAAAAGGATGGAGTAATAAATGAGATAAAGAGGAGGAGGAGGAAAACAGTTGGGTTAGAGCAGATGGAGAAATAATGAGGGAAAAAAAGAAGTAAATGAAAGAGAAGAGAGCAGGAGAAAATGAAATAAATGATTGAAAAAATAAAGAAAAAGAAAACAAGGAAAAGGATGATAAGAGAAAGCAAAGCAGGAAAAGATGGGAGGAAAGGAGAATAATGTTTTTTTATTTTCATAGGCATTCTCTCTCTCTCTCTCTCTCTCTCTCTCTCTCTCTCTCTCTCTCTCTCTCTCTCTAAACAAACATTCCTCTCAACAATATTACTTCCTTTTACAGTCAGTCTCTCTCTCTCTTGAAATTCACATTCCTTTACAACACACACACACACACACACACACACACACACTTCTTCCCTCCCCATGATGTGAGGCCACACCAGCCCAGATAAGCCTGGCTGTTATCTCTCACTACAAACACCACAGTATCTGCCTTCCTGGGAACTAACTAGTTTAGTGTTATGAGCTGATATGCTGATGCTCCAAACCTTGTTACTTGTGCATCTGAAATACTTGCTTAGCACAGTACTGAACAAGCAGGGATAAGCAATGCCTCAGTGAAGTAAATTCTTCTAAGGATGTTTATACTTATGTCATAATACTTGACTCAAAGCACAGCAGCTGGAAAGGTGTACTATTGCTACATCTGACTTTTCTTTTCTTATGTAGGAGGAAAAAAAAAAAAAAAAAAAAAAAGCCCACTTGATTGCCATTTCCCTTAAAGATCAATAGAGTTAGTCTATAATCTGGGACAAATGTCTTGAAACTACCCTCTTAAAAGAAGTCAAGTCAAGATAAATTCATCTCTTCTCTAACTCAAAAGTATAAAAGATATCAATGGTCTGGAGCAACTATTGTGGAAGCTCACAGGACAATGTTTTCCAAGAATGTTCTCAGGAAGTTCCATCACTTCCTGTGAAGAATGTTATGCTTATAACACAGTAGTGCACAGTAATGGTAAATACAACTTGAATTATTATATTTAATGACATACAGAATTAATAGAGAGAGAGAGAGAGAGAGAGAGAGAGAGAGAGAGAGAGAGAGAGAGAGAGAGAGAGAGAGAGAGAGAGAGAGAGAGAGAGAGAGAGAGAGAGAGAGAGAGAGTGTTATTTAATGAAGTGGCTTGTGCAATAAATCAAGCCTTAATTTCCTGCTTCTTATAGAGAGCTACACATCACACAATTTAGTGGTGCATGACTTTCTTCTTTCATCACATGTAAGTCAGCCTGTCGGGGTGGCTGGTGGCAAGTGTAGTTAGTACATCTACTGCAAAACACAACATGATAAGCTCACACTGTTCACTGTCTTGCTACTTTTTGCCTTCTAGACTAATCTTACACTTATCTCTTTTACAGTTTTGTAAGTCTTCACTGCCTCATTTCATTAACACATCAGCTAGCTACATAAGATCTATAGGGAGACTGATGATTGAGTGGGCCTTTTTCTTTATATTTTGTTGCCCTTGGTCAGTCCTCCTCTTACATAAAAAAAAAAAAAAAAGTAAAATGCTTAACTATTATACACTGAATGATGTCTATTACTGAATGGCAAATATTAACATTACTTTTTTTTTTGCTGCTGTACATGATGCACTATCCAGCCAATTGTGAAAGAACTATAAGATTATAGCACACAATATTGAAGGGCTGTCAGCCCGTCACATCAGGAGGGTGCGACTCCTGCTGGGCACCTGGGTTGTCAGGCCTGGGTAAAGTGTTCTGTGTTTCCTTCAGACTGCAGCACTGACGCCCGTATTCAGAAACGCCTTCCCCTCTCACTACGACAATTTTCCAAGGCCACAGAGACAATAAGCCAGGTTTTCAAGACAGTTTTTTCCTTATAATAATATAGAAATCTTGCCAATCCATCACCAGAACCATGAAAAATACCCTTAAAAACATGAGTATATTCAAATGGAACCTTTGGAAAACAGTGATGGTGAGAGAGCAAACCTTGAGTCTCCATTGCTCTGCCCTGCATGCACTGTTCTCTTATCATTCTCTAACATGTGGTGTTCCAGTAATCAATGTGTTCACCCATTCACTCAAGGCTGTACTCTCACTCACACCAAATCTGCCATACTCACATCTTACCTCAAAGTGAATAATTACTCTTTCTCATTTACACTTATTATATTACTAAGATACTTTAGGGCACTGTATTCTGCCCCCTCTGCCACTCCATCTATCAGTCAACCACCTTCACCTGATACATGCACAAGGATATAAATAATGTTATCACTCATTTTTTCACTATCCCTTCCTTTCACATGATATGTGTTTTTCAGGTGGCTCATTTCAACTGTCTGAATTCTTGACATCTTTCACTCCATTAACATTTTCAAAGGTACCAATGTGACTGCTGGTACCCTCCATTACACACTCCCTTTGTTTGCATCTCCATGCACAACATTCTTCCACTGTGTATATGCAGATACCAACAAGAAAACCATATATTCTCCTCACTTGTTCAGCTCTCTCTCTCTTATATATTAATTCATTATTATTATTATTTTCATTACTATTATTTGTGTGTGTGTGTGTGTAGTAGTAGTAGTAGTAGTAGTAGTAGTAGTAGTAGTAGTAGTAGTAGTAGTAGTAGATACATATTCATACTATAGGCACATCATATTAGAAGATTAGAAAAAAAAGAAACTATAGATAGCTATTCCCCTTCAATAAAACTCCACACATGTATAAAAAGTGAAATGGTTGAAGGAACAAAGAAGTACCTACCATCCATCACACTGCTCACCTACCTGTCCTAGAAGAATACCTTAATGAATTATGCGCTACTCACAATGCCTGATGAGTGAGCCCAGCCCCTCCCACCTGGCAAACACCACTCCACTACACCACTCAGGGCCATCTCCACACCACACCCACCAATCACATGCACCACCACCACCACCACAAGAAGGGAGGGCAGGCTCACTCATTAAGAAGCTCCATCAGTGTGTGTGAAGAGGCAGAGGCATGGTTATCATTCACATTAAACTAACACTATATTATACAGAGAGAGAGAGAGAGAGAGAGAGAGAGAGAGAGAGAGAGAGAGAGAGAGAGAGAGAGAGAGAGAGAGAACAAGTAAAAAAGCAAAACTCATGCAATGTAAGTTTCCTGTCACTCATGCAGCGATATACTTCCTTTATCTTATAGACTACATAATAATAATAACAGTACCTAATAATAATAATAATGGTAGTAGTTAGTAATCTGAAGTAATGAATGCATACTACTGAACTTGCTTTAGTGACGCTTTCAAGTCTCTGAGCAGTAGCCAGTTTATTCTTGCTAAGTTCACATTTGACCTTAACACTTGACCTTAAGGTGAGAAGTGTTGGTATTTACTCAGTGGTCATGGCACTGCTGGATTATCTAACTTTTTATTCTGCCTCATGACTAAGCCCAGTCCTGTGCCTTCCTGTACGACTTGCTGCAGCACATGACCTTGCCTTGTTTGGACTTTCAAAACTATGCTCATGGCACAGGCAGTGTTCCTGGACACTATGAAACTTTATTATTATGTGTCCAGTTTTCTAAATAGGCCTAAATGGATATAATTTCACTTCTCATCCTCATCTTTTTTATTACAATTAGTAGGACCTCCTGAGCCACTGATAACACTGCAAACTCCTCAGGTTAGCTCACACCAAGCCTCAGTTTGCATGCATTGAATAGGACCAGAAAGAACATACCAAAGCCAAGAAATATCAAAATACCAAGAAATTTCTATACCATCAACACCAAGAGAAAATAAGCAAAAGTAAAGAATGCTTCCTTAATCCAAAGATCTGAATATGAGTATGTGACCATTTGAGACAAGGTGAGCCAAATACAACAAAAATAAGAAATCCAAATGCTACTGCAATGTTCTATGAAATCCAAGCCTCATCTGACTGAGTGCCTTCTGCCTGTACAGCATGAGCCACACCTGTTGGAAACTCACTAGGCGACAAGAGAAAAAGTAACTGACATACTAAGGTATTTTTTCCTGTAATGACATTTACACACTGTCCTTCTCCTCTCTGAGCAAAGCCTCCATGTAATTGTTAATGAGTGGCCAACATAAGGTCAGTGGTATGCTCATGACACCCAAGCATGGCTAGTCTGCAGCAGAGCAATGAGTGGCTACTATGTTAGGAACACTAAGGACACACACCTTGAGGCACTGCACAGCTGTGGCGGGGAATACACACACTCACATACTGCCGGGCTTTGAAAAATACACTTTGGAGTATAAGACAAATATTTCTGGATGAATATTCCAAAACAACATGAACAGGCAAATTTTCCCTTCGCCGCAGAGCATGACACTGCCCGCCCCAGCCACGCAAAGTGCCAGGGGTCCCTCCGAGCACCAAGCTGCTATGGGCCACACGCCGCCGTGCCAGCACCAGCTGACACACCTGCCAGGCACTGGGCACAAACAGTCCAATTACCTTGGTGTGCAGTGCAGAGGAAGAGGCGGTGCAGGCTGGAGGTAGGGGTGTGGGGAGGTCCTCACCTGGGCGGTGGAGGTCACATCGAGGTCGAGGTTGTCCTCCGAGGACGAGCTGGCGCTGGACTGGACGCACTTGTTGTCCAGGAGGCGGTCACTGGACTGGGTGGGGGACTGTGAGGGTGACTCGAGGGCCACGCGCTGGTACTCGCCGGCCTCCAGCATTAAGAAGGCCGGAGAGGGTCCTTCCTGCGCCTTGTGGTCACCTGGCCTCCTTACCTCCTCCCGTGAGCCTCCTCCTCCTCCACCTCCCGCCGCTCATCCTACCTCGCCTCCTCCCTCTTTCCCTTCCTCCACTCCCGTCAAGGCTCCTCTGAACACTTTGCCTTCCTCTCGCTTCCTTCTCGCACTTCACGCTGCTCGCAACACTTCCTCTCCCTGCCTCCTCACTAGCGGTCACTCATCCTCCCTGCCAGAAGCACACGGGGGGCGTCAGTAGTAGCGGGAATGACACTTTAAGGTGGAGATGGGCCGTGGCTGTGTGTGGCTGTGTGACTGTGGCCTCCCTGGGTGTGTTCACTGCTGCTCACTGCTCACCCTGTTAAGTCCGGCTCGCGGTACTGATTTATTTTCTCTATTTCACCTCTCCCATTTTGTTCTTTCATCCCATTCCATGTATTTTGCTGTGATTTGCTGTCAATAATATATTAGGAAGTACTTGGACATCTATTTACCTTTCTAAAACCAAGAATGTGTCATTTCTCTCGTCATGGGCTAAAAATATAGGTGCGATCATCTGTGTCCTTCCAATGTTTGTTAGACAGTCTGCCAATCCAGCCAGATTATATGAATGTAGTCTGAAGGCATATTATAGTCATGTAGCTCAGAAATAATCCATAATAGTTACCCTGTTTACCATTTCTGGTCAACCCGGAAATACTTGCCTCAGGACTGATAAACATCAAAGTGGATATTTCTAGGAATAATCAAGAGGCCTCCTTATAGCAGTGTAGATTATACCTACATTTTAGCATTCTCTCTCTCTCTCTCTCTCTCTCTCTCTCTCTCTCTCTCTCTCTCTCTCTCTCCCCGTGACGTTCATGTGATTGCTCAATCCCGTAATCTTTGTTTGTCTGTCTGTCTCAATATTCACTATAACGGGACTGGGGGAGTGCTTTGTGTGACGGTGAACCATCAGTAGCTAATGATGATGATGATGATGATGATGATGATGACGATGATGATTACTCCTGCTGCTGCTACTGATGATGATGATGATGATGACGATAATGATGATTCCTGATTATAATGATGATAATGACGATTTCCGATGATAACAATGACCTGATGATGATGATGAGGAGGAGGAGGAGGAGGCCAATTCCTGATGATGATGATGATAATGATGACGCTGATGACGATCATGCACACGCAAGCATATTCTTCCCTGCTCTACAAACAAATTAGTCTTCTGTGCAATACTGTCATCACACCACAGCCAATCATCTTATCCAATCACTAGCTCTCCTTTCTCTCTCCTCTTTATCACCCAGACCATCACAACATGTAGGTACTTGGTTTCATCACGCTCTCCTCTTCCATCACTCCTTTACACTTCTCATTTTTCATCACATCAGTCATAGTATGCAGTATTTCATATACCTGAACACATTACATTCATTGCATTATTGTCTAATCTTTTCTTTGTATTGATTTTTCTTTACATCCTTCTTATTTAATTCATTTTTTTAACCTTATCTCTAACTTTATTTTAGTGTGGCTTTACTGTAGGTACTTGAAACTGTCTTACTCGTCAAGGCTATTAACTGCCAAAACTTAATCCATTCTGTTACTATTCTTGTGTTTCCTTTAATCTCATTTCCTCTCAAATCTCTACCATGTATTTTACTACCAGGTGCTCCACTCTCCTCTGAATAAGCCACCAATGTAATACTGTACTGTATACTTGCAAACAATGGTATCCTCTCTATGCCCTATCAAGCTAAAAACTCTGCCTAATATTACTGCATTCAACTTACAACTCCACTCAAAGACAAACTAGGTAAGTGGAGACCTACATTCTTGCTACAACATTTTGCTTCAATAGAAAATCATTGACTCACACTATGTACTTTCCATTTAAGCACATCTACTATTGTTTGTTAACACTATTATTATTATTATTGAAATTACTATTATTGTTGACATATTGACTTATGATAAAATTCTGATGGGGGACAATAATGGAGTCAAGTGGAACCAAGAAACATTTATTGTGCACAGAATGATATGTGGACTGAAGGACACATGCAGGTCAACTTGGCACAACATGAAGGCTTATATATATATATCATAGTATCCAAGACCCTATAAATAAATGACTAGATCACCTACACTGGCTTTGATTGGATAGATATAAAGAAAAGAAAGGAGGAGAATGGTGGAAATGTCAGCATGTAGTAGGTTTGTATATGTGTAGAGTGTATAGGAAGGATTATGAAAATTGAGTGAGCCTTGCAACCAGTTGTTATATAATATGCTAAATAATTCTTTGTTGAGCTTATAGTACCTAACTTAGCTACTCTTACCATTGAGGAGTAAAAAGATGAGCTTTGTATTATCACTGCCACCAAAATATTAACCAAGATTTTCATAAAGTAGGTGGTTGAGTTTAATATTATGCCTCTGGGTAAGCACAGCACTATCTGACTTGTTGATTCCTGTCTAAAATATCTTTCCTTTCCCTCTGACTTACTTATTTTTTCTCCTATTCCCATTCACCAGTCAAGAGTTTCCACCTAATGCTATCTTGCCTCAATATCTACCAGACTTATGCCTCTTTCCTAGTGCTACCTACCTACACATCCCAATTTGACTCTTTGTTCCCAGTATGTACATTTCCCTGAATCACAAATGGTTACTTAAGCTAATCTTTCCTTGCTCTTCCTACTTGAAATAAAAAACTAACACCTTCCAATTTGTTTTCTCTATTCCCTTTAATTTAATACTGATGTTTTTACTCTTCTTTCCCTTCTTTCAAGCCAAATACTGAATACCTTTCTTTTCTATCCCCCTAAGCTCTTAACATATTATCTATCCCCTTTCCTTTCCCCTCCTCTAAGGCAGTACAGTGAGGTGAAAGGGCAGCTGCCAATGTGCCCTCTAAATCTTGCCCAGCCGGTGAAGGGACCAGGAGCGAAAGAGGGAGCGTCTCCGGGAAGTTGGCGGTGCGTCACCTCCATGACTCGCTTTCAAAAGCAACGTGGCCCCACCCTGCAGGTTGACCCATCGCTCCACACTGCCTTCTGCACCTGGCTCTGTGAGGAAGGAATGCACCATCATCAGTAAGCAGAATAATATAGAACTGAATTAAAAGTTGATAATTTGAGCTTAGAGTGAAAGACTGATTGACACATCATAGACAAATGCACACAACACAAATCTACATATACCTAATAGTACATGAAGTGACCTTACCAGTGAAGAGATCCCCAAGAGTCACATTTGAAGAGTTGAGGAGCTGGCGTGACCCTGACCTGACTTCCAGCACCAAGACAGCACGTCGGCTCACCTCACTGTCCACTTGCCACTCACAGTCAAAAGTTGGTGAGGGGCATGCAGGAACAAGGCGCGACCGACCCACTGTCTTGGTGCTCCTGCTGCCACCGCTGCTGCTGCTGGTGCTGCTAAGGCTTCCTCCATTCTTCTCATCACTGCTGAATTGCAGGTGAATGAAAAGCAAGAGAAAGAGGAAGAGGAGGAGAAACACAAGAGGCAGCAGCAGAAGATAATAAGCATGGTGAAAATAGGCAGGGATAAAGGAAGAGTGAACAGCAAAGGAAGATTGGAAGATTGGATGGGGAAGGAAACCAAGACAAGCAGAAGACACAGGAGAGGCAGGGCAGACAGGATACAGGAGAGGCAAGGCAGGCAGGACACAGAAGAGGCAGGAGGAAAAAATAGTGAGCATGGTGGAAATAAGACATGGACAAGGGAAGGAAGGACAGAAGAGAAAAGGAAAAGGAAATGAAGTGAATAAACTTAACTAACACTATTCACAATGAAATAGAAGCTACTTTTTTTTCCACAGAGTCAAAGTCATCATAAAAGATACTCGTAAAAGTTGATGTTTGAAAGGCTTAATATCTCTGAGGAAAGGAGAATCATGAGTCCATGGTTGGCTTTAGTTCTGGAGGCAGTGGACCTTACTGTAAAATGCTCACCTAATACGGATCCTGAGAAAGAGCTGCAGGCCTGAGCGAGGAATGTGGAGCCCCTGCACACGCTTGGCGACGCCGCGCACATTGACAAATACCTCAGCCCGTTGTGGAATACTGCTGCTGTTGTTGTTGTTTACATTGTTGTTGTTGCTGCTATTCAGTGCTTTCGTAGATGACGAAACTGTCCGATGAAATGAGTTGGGATGAAGATGAGCTGCTGTGTGTGTGTGTGTGTGTGTGTGTGTGTGTGTGTGTGTGTGTGTGTGTGTGTGTGTGTGTCTTAGGTTTTTAAGGTAAATTAGATATAAAACTCACTAAACTTAATATTGCCTAAAAGAAACCTAAAATAATAGTTACAAGAAAACTATGTAAAAAAAAAGAATAAATAAATATCTTGAGCAAGTCCTAATATTTTTAAATCAAGACACAAATCATTGGCAATTCTTAACACTATTGCATATAAGATGCAGCAAAATTAGGCAGTAAAGATCACATCATTTCCACATATGGGAAATTATAATTAGATTATGAAGTTTTAATGCAAAGCATTTAATGGCTGATGCAAAGCAGTATTTAGTGTGTGGTCCTCATTCTACCCCACTGACAGAATTTGCTACCACCACCACCATCACCACCACTGCTAAGACATGCAGCGTGCCAGGCAGAAAGAAACACATTACTTGTCTGTCTGTCTGTCTGTCTGAGTTATCCCTTGCACTGACTGGCTGTCTGTCTGTCTATCTGTCTATTTGTCTGTCATTCATAGCATAATGCTCAAAACTCTCAGTATGCCCCATGTTTCTATTAGTGCCCTCAGCATGGGAGGAAGAATGAGGAGCCATATTAGTGTTATGCATGCAATTTAGGTCAAGCCAGGATCATAATGCTGACCCCGGCATTTTTATCATACGTACTTTGTAGTTTCTGCAAAATCTAGAGCAAAAATAATGGCAATTCCATAAGCTTCATGCTCTTTGCTATTGCTAATAATAGCAATAATAATCATAACAATAGTAATAGTAATAACAATAATAATACCAATAATAATAATAATAATAATAATAATAATAATAATAATAAAATAACAAAAGTATCAGTGAAAATAAGATTATTTATGATAGTTTAATAATCTGATGCAGACTACACATATAAAACAATGAAACTTAAATAATTATGTATAACAAAAGAATACACTGTACAAGAACCAAAGAAGAAATCAATGAACCAATAATGTGCAGACATGAGAGATGGAAGTGAGGGATGCATCAGATGCAACACTAGCACAGGTGTCTCTTGAAAGTGGAAGAGTGATGCAGGTGGGTGGGTTGGTGGACAGGTGGAGGCAGCAGCAGATGAGAACCCTCCACTCCACCTTGGAGGAAAACAGTCCACTACAGATGCAGCTGCCGCCCCTGAGTCTTACGTCTGGCAGCCTCCAGGAGCAAGTTGGGCTGAGACTTGGCATGGCTGAGTGGTGCATCCCCTCCCAGTAACTCTGATGCGTCACTCTCACCTCCACCCACCCCGACCCTCACTGGCACCCCAACACTGAGGGACAGCTGCAGGCGGGGGTGGGGGTGGTGATGAGGGTGGAGAGGGGAATCTTGAAGTTCTTGACAGCTTTCTTCCTCTTCCTCCTCCTCTTCCTGCTGCTGTTGCTCTCCCCTTACATTTGCCTCAGACCGAAAACGTCTGAGGGGGTGAGCCAGACCACGACACACCTGTAGGGGCAGGGATGGGGGCGGGAGGGATAAGCATCTTGTGCTTCGGAGCAGGTGAAGGAGGATGAGGACAAGGAGGAAGGAAGGAGAAAGTAAGGTAGTGGAGGTAGAGGGAAAGTTGTACTGGTAGGGAGACATGATGAGGATAAGAAGGAAATGAGACTGAGGAGAAAAGGATGGACTGGGGCTCAATATAATTCAAGTAACAAATCATATATGCTGAGGTCATTCAAGTTGCTGGCATGAGAGCAAAAGCTGGAAATAATTATCTTATAATATAAAGAAAAGAATATAATGAAGAAAAGAGACACAAACCAAATTTGTGGAAGCAAAGAAGCAGTAAATCAGGGAAGTGAGAATGAGGCAGCCTAGAAAAGGCAAGGTAAGGAGGACATGATGGAAAAGATGTGAGCAAGAGGAACAAAGGAGGAGGAGGAGGAGGAGGAAGAGGAGGAGGAGGAGGAGGAGGAGGAGGAGGAGGAGGAGGAGGAGGAGGAGGAGGAGGAGGAGGAGGAGGAGGAGGAGGAGGAGGTGGAAAGTAGAAGAGAAGAAGAAACCACTGAGTACACACTCACATTACTCATGGCAACACTAACTTACTACTTGTACTGGTGACTCACAGCTCTGCACAATGTCATGCAAGTGCTTGAAATGCAAGTTAAATTTGTTACTCACAAAATAATCTCTAATGAAAAGTGAAAATGTATTTCTGCAGATATGGAAAAATTGTGAGAAAAATACATTATTGAAAGAAGATGAAACTTACATGAAAATGTAATTAAAATTACATATACAGTTGCAACTCATTCATATTTACTATATGACACAAATATACAAAGATATGACTACTCAGTACATACACAGACTTACAGTATTTCCACAGCACAATGACAACATACTACAACTAGACTGCTACACATGAACTCATTATGTCATTGGTGTTTTCTACAGTTTGCTTTGTCCCACACAAGTGAGACAACATTCAAGAAAGAAACAGAAAAAAGGAAACAAAATCAAATCCCTTCTGCTTCTTTCATATATGATGGGAATGCATCACCTCACAGCAGGTGCCACAGCTGTCTGCTCTTGTCCATTCCACTTGTCTCATCATGACATCCTGAGTACACAAAGCAATGTATTCTACATCCTCTGTCTAAGGGTTAATCATAACAGTAGTTTATTTATGTATAGTCTAAGTCAACATTCTCCACAACAGAGGGTAGCATATGAGTACATTCACATTCCACATACTAGCATTCCTTCACATCTTGGTCTCTAGGTTTGTAGTGGAGAGGCAGAATGGATCCTTACTGCTCATACTGTGACTGTCTCTCATGTAGCATACCTGAATATCTCTATCCTCTATAAATATCACAAAGACTAGAAAGCATTCACAAATCTTGACATAGATATCAAATCAACGTAGGCAGCACTCTCATAGATATTTGTCCATGCAGCCACTCAGCAGACACTCATGCAGGGCTCAGTCAAGGTTAGACAATGAGAGGGCATAAGATCTGTACACTAACAATTGCCAAGAGAATAAAGGGTGGGAAGAGGAGGAGAGATGAGCTAGGGTGCAACATGCATGGTGGGTCTAGTAGGAGGGTCGCCGTTGGTTGTGCCAGGGCCAGCAGCCTACCTTCTCCCGCACTGCCCTTAGACCCCCATCGGAGCTTTTCTTAGACTTGTGGTGGTGGCGGTGACGGTGGTGGTGCTCAGGGCTGCTGCTGCTGCCTCCACCATAGTCATCCTCGCTGTGGTGTTCTGTGAGACTTATCTTGGGGATGGCCTTGGTGCTCTTGGGGCTGTGGGCCGGGGACGCCTCGTGGGAGCGGGCACGGGCCATGGACAGAGCACTGGCGATGATCTTGGCTCCCGACCGCCGTGACTGGACTGGGGCGTGGATGGGGCTGGAGGAGGCAGGTGTTGCTGACCCACTCATGGTGCCTCTCAGGTTTGTGTGGATGGGTGGCTCGTCCCTCTGGTTGTCCAGGATGGATGACTCGCTGGCCCTCCGTCCGTTGGTCAGGGGAGGCGTCTCTCCATTCTGGCCATCTTGAAGGTCAGACGTCAGGATTGGGCTTTCCGGCTTGGAGGAAAAGGAATAGTCTTGCTTTTAACTGTGCATGTTATTTTCTCCTAATCTGACACTGTACTTAGGCATAAAAAGAATAATTTTCCCTCATGTTCTAACATTATTTAAACCCTAACAAAAATACATACTGGTGACTATCTCAACCAGCTTTTTGAAAGCACAGAACCACTGACGTACTTATCATATTCTGAACCTTTTTCTTTCCATAAGCTTGAGTAATCACATACTATAAGCCTTGTTCAGTGAACAAAATAACTGGAATAAAAATTCCTGTCCTCTTCCTAACTTGTGGCTGGGAAATACCATTTTATTTCTTTTTCTGCTTGCAAAGAAGTCCCATGTGTGCCTCCCTCAGAATGGGAGGAAACAATCAAGAAAAAATTCTCCTGGCACTTCAGTCCAACACACATATAATTTTCCTCTATGCATGGAAATAATGCTAGGAATAATAGTCAAATGAAAAAAAAAAAAGAAAGAAAAAAAAGGTAATATGTATGAGGAAGCACTGCAGCAGAGCACACACCTCATCAACAGACTCCTGAGAAGCCACACCTTCTGAGTTGTCAGGGTCACCTTCTGTTCCAACCATAACCACCTTCCCTTCTGCACTACCAGCTGCCATTGGTACTCCAGCTGCCAGTGACCCATCTGCTGCCTTGATCTGATGCTGGGGACACAGGGCACCCATGGGAGAGAGAACACACACACCCACAAATTCTCAGCTCACACACACACACACACACACACACACACACACACACACACACACACACACAACACACCAACACACACAAGTGATGAGCACGGTTGCTTTCCTGTGTGTTGCAATACCATAGATACAAAAGAGTAAATACACACAAACTACTAATTATTTATAAGCAAAAAGACAAATGAATAACTGGAATGTGAGTACTATGGAAAAAATTAATGTGCCTATATACATAACTAAATGAAAAGGTAGAAAACCTACAAACTTACTGTTGCTACTGCTGCCATTACTGGTATGAGCGTGCGACCACACACACACACACACACACACACACACACACACACACACACACACACACACACACACTAGGTAAACTAGGTAAATACACACACACACACACACACACACACACACATGTGTGCATACTTTCATGTAGTATTGACTAGATAAGCTGTGTAAGTAGGTCAACTGTTAGTTATTTTCGTTGAAGGTTACGATGGTGAGAAAGACTCAATGATCCACAGTTACGTACTAATAAGGGACAGATAGACAACTAGGAATTAGGAGGGTGGGAGAGGCTGACTAAAACACCACTTCAGCGTGTGAATGGGAGTTGGTGAGGCTTCCAGTGGAGATGCCCAAAAGATTTTTCAAGGTTGTTTCTGAGAAGGACAGGTCAGGGCACTAAGTAAAGAAAACATTACAGAGGAAATAAAGCAGCTAAAGGACAGGTGTGTCAATAAGCCCAATGTCACTACAGTCTAACCATTTACCTGGGCTGCTGCACCTGACAAGATAAACCCTTCAGGACTGAATTCATCAAATAGGATCTAGAAAGAAATGAGAGGATTCACAGCATAAACAAAAAAATATCCTCATCACAAGAAAGAGAATATGTTGCAAAATGATCATGTCACTCTAAAACACTACTACAGCTTGCATGTGACAAAGACTACAGAATTCTCCATCCATTTAGTGGGATTCATGGTATGATGATTACAATTACAGTGTTGTGACCTGTGGGAGTGTGGGTGTGGTGCCTTCCTGTTCCTCACCAGTGCTGCTGCCCTGCACTCTGCTTTGCCCTAACCTGTCAAATGCCATACAGAACCTTTCTCTCTCATTCTCTCTTTTTTTTTCACTACTACAACACTTTACTCGATCACTCACAGCACGTACACTGTTCATGGTCTGCCCTGCTACATGCTGTTCAGGCAGTGTTTTTATATGAACTATTTTTGCCTTCCAGGAGTGTCACTACACCATATTTTGTATGGGACACACTGAGAGGATAGTGCTTAGTTGTAGTGTATTGATGACACAACTAATGGAGAAAAAAGAACAAAATCAGAGAAAAGCTACAGACGCATTACCAACTATTGTGTCCCTGTGAGGAAAAGATCCCCATTCATATTTCTATTTCTTTCCTGCACAGTGATAAGAGTAAAGTTGGATGCAGACAAGTTTGTCTTCATGCTTCCACACTGACGTCATAAACTACGTATGATCACGGCGTCGTAGCGCCAGTTTCTTGATCATATAATTCTCAATGGCAAGAATTCATGGTTGTGACTTCTGTGCATGTCTTGATGATGTAACATGGGTAACACAGAGGTGTCCCTGGTAATATGACTGCTTCTAGTGGGATGCTTGCAGTGCTCACAGAGAAGCAGCATGCATACAGGAAAAAGGAAAAAAAATGCATACCTTCAAGTCTCACACAGATTCTTTTGAAGAATTATATAAAATATATAACTTTAGCTTTAAGCATGCACACACACACACACACACACACACACACACACACACACACACACACACACACACCAAGGCATAGCTCACCTCATAATCATCTGAGATAACTTTGATCCTCACTTCCAAGTGGCCTGACTTGGTGCCCTCCAACGGACACCAAATTGGGACATCACCAATGGACATCCCCCGCACTTCCTCCTCTCCCAGGGACACAGAGCCCAGGAAATCCTTCCCAAAGGCATCGTGGTCCCACAGAGTCTGAAGACAAAAGAGAAAAGCTTGATGGATGTAAAGCTGAGTGATTCAAGGTGAAACACAAGAGTGTGTGAAGGGACAGAAAGGCAGGGAAAGGGAAGCAGAGAACCTCTTCATGTAACATCAAATAAAAGTAATACTAGCACAGTAAAGGATATGGAAGGTTTCTCAACCAACACTGATGTATAACTAAGTTTGTACAATGCAAGAACTGGTAATCTCAGTAATAAACAACCTGGAAACCATTTTTAAGTATCTGTGAAGGACTTAGTTCATCACACTAAAGTGAAGGTCTTACATTTACAATCCTAAAATCTTATGCTAGATGGGTATCAACATCTCTTTAATAAGAGCACCTTTAACATCAACTGTGAAACACAACCAGAATAATCTCAAACTAAATCGTTAAAATTTTTGGTCATCTAGTACAACCAGTCACTTTACATATACTACATGCAACACTCTACAAACTACACAAATGTTATTCTATGCATGTAGGAAATCATGAGATAGGAGGCAACACTCACGATGGACAGGTGATCGGGAGACTTGGGCAGGTGTGTCATCAGTGTTTCTTCCCATTCCGGGTTGAGAGTTTTCTTCTTGACTCGTGTCCTGTACTTCACCTCCCCATTCACCTTCACCACACAGTATGGATCACTGTAGCCATTCAGATCCTTAGCCACCAGATCCCGGGCCCTGTCAATCAATTAAAGCACTAGTGATTAGCATGCATGTTATTCACCAAGGCCTGGTCATGAGAGTCATCACATATGTATGCATGGACACACACATAAACACACACACCCACACACACACACACACTGAACCTTTGATAAAAATTATTCTTTCCATTGCAACAGACCTGATGATGGTGAGTTCCATGAGCCCGAGCCCTGAGGCCAGGATGTCCCCAATGTCCTGCGTCCCCGCCTGGGTGCCCCAACGACGGCTCTGAGGAGGAGGATCAGCATGACACCTCAGGGAGTTAGGGACAAATAGATATCTTTACTGAAGTTATCTTTGTATCAGTATAGGGAATGGTACTACAGTATTGTTGAAACTGTAATAGTGGTAGTAGTGGTGGTGGCGGTGGTGGTGGTGGTGGTGGTGGTGGTGGTGGTGGTGGCAACAATAGCAGATGATCTGTATGTCAAAACGAACATGTGCATCTGAGTGACAGGTCAACTCACAGCCTGAGAGTACCACGGTGCATTTGGCCGCTTCTTGCTGATGCCATCCTCATCGTCCCCAAGCCCTGTGAGGGAGGGCCGCCGCAGAGTGCCTACAGGGGTGCCAAGACCTGATGTCTGGCCTGGTGCCACTGACCCCAGGATAGCTTGCCCAGCACGCTCCAGAACAGAATCGGGTGCCGAGGAAATGTTGCAGCCGGCCACCGATGGCACGGAGCGGAACACTACTGTCACTGTCACTGTCCTGGGAGTGCACAGCAGCAGGAAAGGAAAGAAGAAAATACAGTAAGTCCTCGTTATATGGTAGTTCTTTATCCGGTAAATTCACAGTTATGGTACAGTAATACTCCACTTAACGAACAGGATAGGGGGTGTCAAAGCTGTTCGTAGAGCGGAAATTCGTTAAGTAGGTGTAATTTTCCCATAGGAAATAATGGAAATAGGGGGGATGCGTTCTGGGCTGGTTCCCAACATACCACATGGGTTAAAAAATAAATAAAATAAAATAATATATATATATATATATATATATATATATATATATATATATATATATATATATATATATATATATATATATATATATATATATATATATATATATATATATATATATATATATATATATATATATAGATTTTACAAGCCTTGCCCAAAGAGGATTGTTTTGTAATGCATAAAGTGAAATCTTACATGAAATAACAAAAAACAAAGCAGAGATGAGATCGGCCACAGACGGCGGAGACTCCGGCGACTTGGCCGCTTCTTCTTCTTGTGACCTTTTTAGCTTGGCGTGTTGTCTTTCACCACGATATTAAATTTGTTTTCACTCCTCTATTGCCTGCTATAATGGATATCATATCTTAGTCCATGAGGATAACAGAGTCCAAGTTATCCTCATGGCATGAGCGTATATGAATACTAAGATATGATATCCATTATAGCAGGCAATAGAGGAGTGAAAGACAACACGCCAAGCTGAAAAGGTCACAAGAAGAAGAAGAAGCGGCCAAGTCGCCGGAGTCTCCGCCGTCTGTGGCCGATCTCATCATCTCTGCTTTATTTTTTGATATTCCATGTAAGATTTCACTTCATGCATTACAAAACAATCCTTACCTGGGGTCAAGGTTTGTAAAAAGCTAATAGAAATGTTGTTTTGTCAACATATATGCATATATAAGACAGTAACACCACCTCCAGAAGTGGTGCTCCCAGCAACCTCAGAGCAACCTCGTCACCGTCCCTCCAAGCATTCATGGAAGCCATTTCGCGGCAGGAGGTTGCTCTGAGGTTGTTAAAGAATCTTGGATCCAGCTCCAGGAGCGCTAGAGAAAGGCGGGGAGCCAGACAATCACAGCGAAGCTGCCGCGTTCGGTCCCTCACCCGGCAAATTCAAACCCAAAAAATTCGCTAAAACGGATGTGGTTGTACGTTGTGCGGACTTTTTGGTCTAACTTTAGTACGTTAAACCGGAAATTCGTTAGACGAATGTTCGTTAAGCGAAGTATTACTGTATTTTGAAATTAATACCCTCGATTCGATATACGGTAAGTAAAATTCACAGATACGGTATCCGCTCCTGTCACCCAAGAGGGCCCAGCGCGGGGGAGCAGGGGTGATGACATCATCCACACCACACCTCCCCGCCACTCACAGTACTGACTTTAACTTGACCACCCTTGGAGCCTGTTATCTTTTTTTTTTTTTTTTTTAACTGCATTACATATTACATGCATTACTTATTAGATGAATAAATGGAATATTAAAGGGTCTATTGTATTCTTTTCTTGGTGTACATTAACGATTTAGATATAGGAATTAGTAGCAAAGTATCAAAGTTTGCAGATGATACTAAGATAGCATGTGCAGTACAGGGTGAAAAGGACAATTACAGAATACAACGAGACCTGGACAGGCTGATAGCATGGGCAGACAGGTGGCAGATGGAGTTTAATTCTAAAAAGTGTCAGGTTATGCATTTAGGTAAAGACAACACAAACTTTAACTATGAGATGGAGGGATGTTGGCTACAGGCAGTAGAGGAAGGAAAGGATTTAGGAGTAGTGATAGACAGGACTATGAAATTTTCAAAGCAATGTTTAGAAGCAAGAAATAGGGCAAATAGGATCCTGGGTTTTATAAATAGAAATGTTAGTTATAAAAGTAAGGAAGTGGTGCGTAGCTTATATAATTCCTATGTTAGGCCCCATTTAGAGTATTGCATACAGGCCTGGTCACCCCACTATAGGCAGGATATCAACATGTTAGAAGCAGTTCAGAGAAGAGCAACTAGGATGATACCAGCATTAAAGCGCCTGGAGTATAGAGATAGATTAAAGGAATTAAACATGTTTTCATTTGAGAGGAGATGTATAAGAGGGATATGATAGAGTTATTTAAAATGTTCTCAGATACAAACTACATAGATGTGAGATCTTTCTTTACCTTAGAGGAGGGAAGTAGGACTAGAAATCATGGCAGGAAGATTAGAAAGCAAGGCTGCAGGTTAGATATAAGAAAATATTTCTTTAGTCATAGGGTGGTAGACTTCTGGAATGCATTGCCAGAGACGGTTGTAAATAGCACTAGTTTGACAATGTTTAAAAACAGATTAGATAAGCACTTAAATTTATTAGATTTATAATTATGTATAGCGCTGCATGATAGTTTTATAAGAAATTTACTATAGTTAAACAAGACATGATCCCCATGTATGGGGATCACAGATTGTAGAGGAATTCGCTGCAGGACTTAGCCCTGTTAATGGGCCAAATATTTAGAATTAGTATATAATGTATTGTGTACTTGTAAGTGTATTTTTAAGTACTGATGACGAGGTCGCTGTGCGACTGATACAGGATAACCTAGATGGGCCCTGGTGGCCCTTTGTTATCCTATTATTTATGTTATGTTATGTTATGTTAAGCACAAATATATTCATAATAATCATGGCAAACACTTATAGTCTATTACCAGCAGCGAGCCAGGCAGCAACTGATAAAGGACACAGATGGGCCCGGCAAAGCCCACTATCAGAGAATGGTGGAAGTCGTATAACATCAAGCACGCCTTAGATAACATCAAGTCATCTTGGGACGAAGTGAAGACATCTACCATGAAGTTGGAGTGGGATAAAGTATGGCCAGAATGCACGCATGACTTCCCAGGCTCCGCTGAAGATGACATTGGTGTGATCAGAAATGACATAGTAAATCAAAGTCAGCCATAGGGCTGACTTCAATGAAGTTGATGATGTACAAGATCTTTTTGGAAAGCCATGCTGAATCTCTCTCAAATTATGAACTTAGAGAGCTAGACAAGGCATCACAGGAGGCAGAAAAAGAGGGAGACGAGGAAGAAGAACCTGCGCGTGGCCTGGACATCAAAACTCTTAGAGAATGTCTCTGTGGTATCGAAAAAGCTCTGCAAACCCTAAAGAAATGTGACCCAAATCCTGCCAGGAGTAGCAAAGTGGGTCATGACAGAGAAAAGTGTCAAGATTTATCAAGAAATCTATGATGAAAAAACAAGAAAAAACAAACAGTCCTCCATGTCCATGATCCTGCTACAGCTGGCCCTTCCACATCTGCAGACGACGACGTCTTATCCTCGTCTGCCCACTCAGTGGAAGATGAGTAAGGGGTGAAATCCCTACTGTCCCTTAGCCTCTGGAGGGACATCATCTGATAGAATACATGGCAATTGAAAGGTAAATAAAAACATTTTCTGTTTATTTCTTTTGTGCAGTACTTCACATTTTTTTAATGACTATTTTCATGTATTGTCATTTCTGTAGGGTTTACTTTTGACGTGCTGGAACACATTCCCTATTATTACATGTTATAATGGGTTCAGTATACGGTAATTTCGATTTACGGTAAGGTTTCCAGGAACGCATTTGTACTGTATAATGAGGACTTACTGTACTCATTAGTTATACAATGATTTATACACATTTAATGTTTGTGTGTTAATGTGCTGAAAAAGATGAATTCTTGTCACCTTACTTTGAATATTCTTTCAGTGACACTACTACCACCAGTATGAGGGTCAAGAATGCTGCAGTCCAACACACTAGCAAGATCATTGGTAATACACATGTACCTTAAACTGGACAGCACTGGAGGGCAGCCACTGGACACTTTACTGGGTAATGTGTCTTTTACAATAAGAAACATGAAAAGAGAGATGAACTATAATATTTTTCAGTTGTAAGAGAGAGAGAGAGAGAGAGAGAGAGAGAGAGAGAGAGAGAGAGAGAGAGAGAGAGAGAGAGAGAGAGAGAGAGAGAGAGAGAGAGAGAGAGAGAGAGAGAGAGAGAGAACTGTGCTCACCCCATAGGAGAGGAGGCAGTGGGGGTGGTGCCTGGGGTGGGCAGGCTCCGGGTAAGGGGCAGTGGCCGGCGGACCATGGGCAGCTTCACCTGGAGACAGAAGAGTGTTGAGGTGACTGACACAGAAGCAAAATGGTTCAGGATGAATTTGGAAAAGGGATTTGTGTTAATTTGGAAAAGTTTTCAAGAACTTTCATTTAATGAGTGTCTGGTGAAAGAATAGATTCTGTTTAGGAATGGTGTCCGGGGCTTCTGAAACATGCTCATTTATCAGAAGTTCTTCCTCACTAAAGATAAGTCACTTAGGAATGAATAGATAAATTCTTAAAATATCAGACACCAATAAGGAAGCAAAGTTTCAACTGACAAGAGATTAGACACACCAACATACTTAGAGTTCAACAACTAAAAATATCAAAATCCTAGTTTAATTTCTACTTCTTACAGCAAATTCCATGAGATTTAAAAAGATGATGGTAGACAAGGAGACTTACTGTGGCAAGGGAGACAGTGGCCAGACCCAGCAGTTCTGTGTCCTGCAAGGTGGTGGTGTGTGGGAGGGAGCAGACTGCCATGGCCAGGGTGACGGCACACACCTCCCGCACCAGCACCTCTACCCCGCACTCCCACCGGGGACTCCCACACTCACTCACATAGTGGGTCATTTTCACCTGTGCAAAGTCAAAGAACCTTAACTCAAAACTTTTGAAATTTCAAGTCAATTAATAAACACATAATGGCGGCAACACAAGTGAACAAAACAATAAGTATCATCACACTACTAGAGGATAAAATGAAGCTTTCAGTAATGTGAATTGATACCTATGAAAAGCAAATCAGTACGTATATGAGTATGGCACTTACACCTCTGCTCACCTCACCTCTGTTCATTGAGGGCATCCAGCATTCCCTGTCTTACCTTCTTGCGGTTATTGAAGATGAGGCAGTAAGGGCTTGGAAGATTCTCAGAGGTGGGAGTGGTGATGTTGTCAGCACCATGAACCATTATGTAGAGCACACCAGCACCTGGGATGGCAAGACTAGTGAGTGTCACAGTGCAGTGCAGAGAGAGAGAGAGAGAGAGAGAGAGAGAGAGAGAGAGAGAGAGAGAGAGAGAGAGAGAGAGAGAGAGAGAGAGAGAGAGAGAGAGAGAGAGAGAGAGAGAGAGAGAGAGAGAGAGAGAGAGAGAGAGAGAGAGAGAGAGAGAGAGAGAGAGAGAGAGAGAGAGAGAGAGAGAGAGAGAGAGAGAGAGAGAGAGAGAGAGAGAGAGAGAGAGAGAGAGAGAGAGAGAGAGAGAGAGAGAGAGAGAGAGAGAGAGAGAGAGAGAGAGAGAGAGAGAGAGAGAGAGAGAGAGAGAGAGAGAGAGAGAGAGAGAGAGAGAGAGAGAGAGAGAGAGAGAAAATGACACTTCTCTTTCTCCCAGCACATTAGAAGCATTCGTGTTCTTATCCTGGTTACTTACAAGACAAAGGAGAGTGAGATACACAGTGGCAAGGTTGAACCAATTCCACTTGGGCTGATTGGTAAAGTCATGTGTCCTAACTGTTCTGTGTCCAATTTACTTCACAACCATTCCTCTTTCAAGGCTTAACTGTACAGATTAATTCCTCACTCCCTCAAAACACTCATTCACAGCATTGAAGTGACTGGACCACATGACAGCTATGGGATGGTGTGAGTGTTGAGTTCCCTTACCTTCTTGGTGGTCAGTGAGTGGGGTGGGCAGGGGCGCCTCCAGGGTGATGGGTGTGAGGGGCGTGTACTGCAGCCGTAAGTGTATGGGAGGAATGCTGGCTCCGATCACCTTCCCCTTCTTCTGTAGCACCGTCTCTGCTCTAAAGGTGACGTAGGAAGATTAGAAAATGATGCAGCAAGGCAAAAAAGAAAGGAAAAACTAATAGTGCTCATATGTTAATCACTTCAGTACCATGACTCATTTTGATATTCATTCTGGTTACTATTTGGTAATTTTCTACAGCTTCAGATACTCATGTGGGGGGATTAAAATAGTGAAGACTTTGGCCATCAATCTTCTGATCCCCATAAACTCTTCCTAAGGTCTAAACATACACAAATCTCAAGGTAAAAATGTGTCCCAGTACTGAAGGGGTTAAGTATATTCAAAAGTATCTTGAAATAAATTAATCAAATTGAATAAAGAATCCTGGTGGGGTGTTCTCAAGCCACAAGTGATATGCTGTCATTCTTCTGGTGTTAGAGGAAGCCATACCACATGCAAAACTGGTTGAATGTTGACTAAAGGCCACCAACACAACACAATAACAAATACTTGCTCACTGTTGCTCTACGTCATTAGCACCTATGGCCAAGGTGTGCATGATGGGTGTGGCATGCAGGCTCAGCAAGGGAGAAGGGGCAGCATTGGGACACAACTATTTGAATGATCCGCCAGGAAAGTATTGGTGAATTGTGTTTTGTATTAGTTATCATACTTAACCTCTTCAGTACCATAATGCATTTTCATATTCATTCTGGTCACTATTTGGTGATTTTACACAGCTTCAGAAACTTATATGGGGTTTAAAATAGTGAAGACTCTGGCCATTAATCTTCTGACTTCCACAGACTCTTCCTATTGTAAATAAAAACTCAAGGTAGAAATGCATCCCAGTACTGAAGGAGTTAAGGGGATTCATAAACTCAACATAAGAGAATTTGAATCAACTGTAATTTCCTTTACAATTTATGCATTCCTTGATATCTTGTGTAAGTTCTGTGAGATTTTAATATGGAATGTATGTGTGAGTTTTGCTCCTTAGATGGATTAATAAAGAAAGAGATTATAAATTGGCATCAACCATAGAAGTTTGTGGCCATTTCTATTTAGTTTATTATCGAATTTATCAATGTATTTTGTAAGATCAGGTTCTGTATTCATAATCAGGACAAAAGACCAAATCACTGTGAGCACAACTATGAAAATGTGCAAGTCTATGCTCTTGAAAACTCAGATGTAGAAACGTTAAGCTGAGTGAGTTAGTGAGTGAGTGAGTGAGTGAGTGAGTGAGTGAGTGAGCAAGTGAGAAGTGAGCAAGCAAGTGAGTGAGTGAGTGAGCAAGTGAGAAGTGAGTGAGTGAGTGAGTGAGTGAGTGAGTGAGTGAATGAATGAATGAATGAATGAATGAATGAGCAAATGAGTGAGTGAGTGAGTGAGTGAGTGAGTGAGTGAGTGAGTGAGAGAGAGAGTGAGTGGAGGAGAGGCATTAGCAAGGATAATCAGTACTCACACTTTACAGTTCTCAAGGCCATACTGACTGAGCGGGAGGTCGAACTGTGTTAGTGTGGTGGTGATGAGTCTTTTGGTCTTCACTTTGAGAACCAGGTTGTGGTTGCCAGGGGAGGAGCTCACCAGGAAGCTGCACGCCTCCTGCCACCGCTGCGAGGTGATGGGCGGCGTCACGTGCTGCTGGCCATCCACGTAAACCACCACCCACTTGTCCTCGTCCAGACCTGAAACATGAAGGGAAAACTTACCTACTTTCCTTTACCTTATCTTTACTGCCTTGTGTCTCTGTTATCACTATTTCTCTATCTATCTATTAATGTAGGTGACAGAGTGTTTCTCTCCCAATCTTTTGGTTATAAGCAATCCAGTGTAGCCTCTCTCACTTGAAACATGAGGGATAAAATTATGTCCATTCCATGTTTTTATCAAGTCTGGAGCTGGTGCCAAGAAAAAAAGAAATGAAGAGAAGCAGAAGAATGAAATAAAATAACATAAAGTGAAATATCATAAAAGAAGGCCTGAAATATGATGGAAAGAATGATCTCCTGTTTTTCCACATCAAGAGCTGACACCAAGGAAGAAGAGAAGAAGAAAAGAAGAATAGAAGAATGAATGAAGATAAGATGAAACAAAATAATAAAGGAAGACCCAATGCAAGGAAAAATATTATCTCCTTTCCATATTTTTCCAAGTCAGGAGCTGGCATTGAGAAAGAAGAAAGGAAGAAAAGCCGAATAGCAGCAGAAGAATGAAAGGAGATAATATAAAAGCACACCTGATGTTCCTTTGAGGGTCCAGAGGATGACAGTGAGCACCCCTTGAGCCAGCGTGTCACCAGCGCGTGTCTCGGGAACAATGATGTCAGAGGTGTGGATGTTGATCTCCAGCTGGCCAGGATCGACCCAGGCGGTGGAGAGGGCATCCATCACCAGAGAGTGCAGCCACGTCTTCAGCACTGGTAGCTCCATCATTTGAACAGCCTGAAGGAGTGAAAAAGCAATGATGAAGATGCTCAACCCCTTCAATACAGGGACATTTTTACCTTGATTTTTGGGCATGATTAGATGATTTGCATTAGGAAGAGTCTGTAGAGGTCAAAAGATTAATAGCTTTAGTACTGGGACACATTTTTATCGTGAGATTTGTGTATGATTAGACCATTTTATTGATATTAGGAAGGGTCTATGGAGATCAGAAGATTGATGGCCACAGTTATTACATAAGTTTTTGAAGCTGTATAAAACTGTGAAATAGTAACCAGAATGAATATAAAAATGCATCATGGTACTCAAGGGATTAATGGCCAGAGTCTTTACTATTCTAATCATAACATATGTTTCCGAAGCTGTATAAAATCACCAAATAGTAATCAGAATGAATATAAAACCACAGCATGGTACTGAAGGGGTTAATTATCAGTCCATCCTATTCTGTCCACTTCCCTGATGCTTGACTTAACTCTTTCACTGCTATTTGGTACACAGGGCTCCCTACTTGATGAGGCAGCCTTCCTACCCTTACTTGTACCTAGAGTGACATGTCAACTCAACGGATTTCAATAGGTAAATATCAGTGGCCAGGATTTGTGGTGTATATTAAACCACACTTTTCTAAACCGTACCTCATGTCTGCCTTCCCATGATTCCATCCCCACTCCCTATCATCTTTGTCTAACCCCTATTCTCTCTCTTTCTCTCTCTCTCTCTCTCATCCATTCAGGACAGTATATACAGCATAACACACACACACACACACACAATCATCGGATTATAATAATGATAATTATCATCATCATCATCACCATCATTATTATCATTATTACTATTATTATTATTATTAGTAGTAGTAGTAGTAGTAGTAGTAATAATAGTAGTAGTAGTAGTAGTAGTAGTAGTAGTAGTAGTAGTAGTAGTAGTAGTAGTAGTAGTAGTAGTAGTGGTGAAGAAGAAGAAGAAGAAGAAGAAGAAGAAGAAGAAGAAGAAGAAGAAGAAGAAGAAGAAGAAGAAGAAGAAGAAGAAGAAGAAGAAGAAGAAGAAGAAGAACATTTCCACCTGGGCCATGTAGGCAGGCAGGTGTGAGCGAGTGCCCTGCGTGGAGAGGAAATGACTTTCTCACTTCATCTCTTAATTGGTAAAGTGGAGCACAACAGCACTGCCCTTGTAACTTGTCCCGCCCATGCTCCAAGTGCTTGTCACGATAGAAGAAGCGTATGAGAGAGAGAGAGAGAGAGAGAGAGAGAGAGAGAACAGCAATCGATGGAGGGTAAACAGAGCGCTAGAATAATTACTGTCACATTATTTTTCTCCAGCAATGCTCATCATGCAGGAACACGCTCTCTCTCTCTCTCTCTCTCTCTCTCTCTCTTTTTGTTCGTGTTTTATGTCTGTCAGTAAATCATTCAGTCAGTCAATCAGTCAGTGTCTGTCTCTTTCTTTGTCTGTCTGTCTGTCTATCTGTCTGTCTATCTGTCTATTTGTCTGTCTGTCTATCTGTCTGCTTGCTTGCCTGTCTCTTAGTCTCTCTCTAGTGCACCATTCACTCACTCATTCAGTCATTCCGTATACTTCTCTCTCTCTCTCTCTCTCTCTCTCTCTCTCTCTCTCTCTCTCTCTCTCTCTCTCTAACTTCCCCAATATCAAGTTATCTCTCCATAAATGCAATTAGTACCTCGCATGCGGAGAAAAAGTCCAGATATCTTCCTCCCTCACCCACACCACAGGAGGAGGAGGAGGAGGAGGAGGAGGAGGAGGAGGAGGAGGAGGAGGAGGAGGAGGAGGAGGAAAAGAAAGAAACATGAGGGAATAAGTAAAACCAGCAAGGAGATATAAAAGAAATTAGAGGGAGGAGATGAAATACAGGAGGAGGAGGAGGAGGAGGAGGAGGAGGAGGAAGAAGAAGAAGAAGAAGAAGAAGAAGAAGAAGAAGAAGAAGAAGAAGAAGAAGAAGAAGAAGAAGAAGAAGAAGAAGAAGAAGAACAACAACAAAACAACAACAACAACACCAACAACAACAACAGCAACAACAACAGCAACAACAACAACAAATATAACAACAACAACAACAACAGCAACAACAACAACAACAACAACAACAACAACAACATCATCAACAACAAACATAACAACTAAAGCAAAACAAAACACAACAAAACAAGAAAAGAAGAAAAAAAATACCGTTATTCTTTTTTTTTTCTTTACCCTCACATTGCATCATTCTCTTCTTCTTCTTCTTCTTCTTCTTCTTGTTTCTCTTCCCCTTCTTCCTCTACATTATTACTAGCATTTTCCTTCCAATATATATTTCAGAGAGAGAGAGAGAGAGAGAGAGAGAGAGAGAGAGAGAGAGAGAGAGAGAGGTATAAATCTTTCGTATGAATATCTTATCTATTCATTTTCTTTAACTTCAATATTTGTGGTGGGTATGTTTATTTATTCATTTATTTATCTATTTATTTATCTATCTATCTATCTATTTATTTATTTATTTATTGGTATCTAACCCTCCACTTCTTATAATTTTCTTTAACGGGAACACCTACGGAATATCCATCAACCATCTTCAATCTCAGCCAAGTTTGTAACACTCGTATATTCTCTCTCTCTCTCTCTCTCTCTCTCTCTCTCTCTCTCTCTCTCTCTCTCTCTCTCTCTCTCATCATTTGTTCTTCTATCTCCTTTATTTCCTGTTTTCCTTTCCCCTTATCTTATTCCTCTCTCTCTCTCTCTCTCTCTCTCTCTCTCTCTCTCTCTCTCATTATCCTCTCCTCTTATCCCAGTCTTTATTCTCTCTCCTTTTGTCCCCTTGTGTATCTCACTGTATTGTCGAGAGAGAGAGAGAGAGAGAGAGAGAGAGAGAGAGAGAGAGAGAGAGAGAGAGAGAGAGAGAGAGAGAGAGAGAGAGAGAGAGAGAGAGAGAGAGAGAGAGAGAGAGAGATGGAGGAGATAGAGCAGAAAAAGGGGAGAAAAGGGAGAAAAGAGAAAGAGAAGAAGCAGAAGAGGATGAGGAGATAAAGGGACGAATAAAGAGGAGAAGAGGGAACGAATAAAAGAGAAGAACAAAAACTAACAAGACAGGAAGATGAAGAAGTTGAGAGAGAGAGAGAGAGAGAGAGAGAGAGAGAGAGAGAGAGAGAGAGAGAGAGAGAGAGAGAGAGAGAGAGAGAGAGAGATAAACGAAGGAGGAAAGGAAGATAGATAGAGGAAAGGAAGGAAAAATAAGAAGCCAGAGGAAGGATGGCAAATATGAAGAAAGAAAGAAAGAAAGAAAGAAAGAAAGAAAGGAAGGAAGGAAGACATTACAGAAGAACAGAACTGATAAGAGAACAATAGATAAATAAATGAATAAATAAATAAATAAACGACGAGGAGGAGGAGGAGGAGGAGGAGGAGGAGGAGGAGGAGGAGGAGGACGACGACGACGACGACGAAGACGAGGACGAAGAAGAGGAGTGACGGACAACATAACAAGAGATAGAAAAGAATGAAAAAAGAAAAAAAAACTGCAAAAAAGTAAAAAAAAGAAGGAAATGAGGACAAAGAGGAACGAAGAAGCAAAATAACGAGAGAGAGAGAGAGAGAGAGAGAGAGAGAGAGAGAGAGAGAGAGAGAGAGAGAGAGAGAGAGAGAGATACATCACACACACCTATCGATAAAAAGAAAACGAGATACACAGTAGGAAATAGCAAGAAAGCGAGGAGGGAATGCAGATGAGGGAATAAAGAGGAGGCGAGAACCTAAGCGAGTGAAAGGCGAGCAAGCGAAAGCAAGGTGAAGATAACAACAACACGAGAAGACCGCCACAGGATGGATATGAAAGAGGCATGCAAATTAGACGACCAAACACGGACATGAAGCGAGAGGGAAAGGAAGCGAGGCAAGTGAATGGCGCGTAACACACACACACACACACACACACACACACACACACACACACACACACACACACACACACACACACACACACACACATGTACATAGTTATGTCCGTATTCAGAAACGCTTTGCTCTCTCACCACGACTGTTTTCCAAGGCCACAGAGATGATTAACGGGTTCTTCAAGAGTGTTTCTCAAAATAATAACGTAGAAATCTTCTCATTCTGCCTACAGAACCGTAAAATCACCTTTAAAAATGCTCTGCTCTCACTACGACTATTTTCGAGGGCCACAGAGATGATAAGCAGGGTTTTCAAAAGTGTATCTTCATGTATTAACGTAGAGATCTTGTCACTCTGGCTCTAGAACAGTAAAATCACCTTTAAAACGCTCTGTTCTCGCCATGACTATTTTCAAGGGCCACAAAGATGATTAGCGAGGTTTTCAGGAGTATTTCTCAGGTAATAAAGTGGAAATCTTGTCATTCTGCCTCTAGAACAATAAAAACACCATAAAAACTCGTGTTAATTTAGATGAAACCCTTTGAAATAGCGGAGGTGAAGCACAGTTTCAAAGGATGCATCGAGAAATTATACTAGTGAGAAACGATAGAAATGTGTGAAAATTAGCAATGTTTGTGTTCAGGCAGGCAGGCAGGCAGGCAGGCAGGACAATAGATCGGTGGAGTGTGTATTGCTTGGAATGAGGTCATGTGTGTGCGAAAAAAAAAGAGCAAAAGAGTGAGAAAACCAAGGAATCTATGAAAAGGTGGGAAAAATATTCGCAGTAAACTGATAAGACAAAGAGGAAGAAAACTGGAATTATGTATATTCTAGTTTTCCTGAAGACAAGACAAACTTTACTCTTAGTTCAAGTAAAAGACACTCTGAAGTACTTTTTTCAATCTTTGGCGCAACTAGACAGAGAGAGAGAGAGAGAGAGAGAGAGAGAGAGAGAGAGAGAGAGAGAGAGAGAGAGAGAGAGAGAGAGAGAGAGAGAAACTTCTAAGGGAAACACTCGTCATTTTTTGAGTCATTTTAAGAACTACGAGAAACTCTGACAGCAATCTTCACTTTGAGAGAATAACACGACGAAGACAATAAAAAAAGAGAAAAATCAGACAAACAAGCAGACAGAAAGACAGACAGACAGACAAACAACACAAACACAAACACACACACACACACACAGGACGCACCTACCTTCAGAATCCTCACACTGAACCACACTTGGGGCTTCTCAGTAAAGGAGAGGGAGAGGCGGGACACATGTGGAAAGGGCGCCTCCATATCCAACGTCGCCGTCACCACCACACGCCCCAGCACCGCCAGCTTCTCCACGCCCACGTCCAGCTCCACGCCCATCCTGCGCCGTGGGGAGGGACGGAAGGAGGGAAAGGGGTCATGATGGAGTTAACGAGGAAGGCACACAGACACTGACATAGGAGGAGGCGGTCAGGGAAGGCACCGCGTCGTTACAGAATATTCACAGCGACTCAAATGGTGTGATATATAGCCCGAAGTTATAAACGGCTTGCTCTCTCACCACGACAATTTTCCAAGGCCACAGAAATGACTAGCCAGGTTTTCTAGATAGTTTCTCCTTTTAGTAAACTAGAAATCTTCCCAATCCACCACCCGAATCACAAAAATACTCTTCAAAACACGAGTATCTTCAACTAGAGCCTTTGACAAGCAGTGATGGTGAGAGAGCAAAGCGTTTCAGAATATAGGCTATACAGGCCCGCATTCTTAATTAACCACTTTGCTCTCCCACCATCACTGCTTTCCAAAGATACTTGTGTTTTTTTAAGAGGTTTGTTAAGGTTCTGGTGATGGACTGGCAAGATTTCTAGCTAGTTAAAAGGAGATACTGTCTTGAAAACCCTGCTATAGTTGTCTCTGTGGCCTTGGAAAGCTGTCATAGTGAGAAAGCAAAGCGTTTCTAAATACGGGCCATAATAGTGAAGGATAAATGTGGAAGGAAAAAAAATAAAGAAAAAATGGTTAAGAGAGAGAGAGAGAGAGAGAGAGAGAGAGAGAGAGAGAGAGAGAGAGAGAGAGAGAGAGAGAGAGAGAGAGAGAGAGAGAGAGAGAGAAATTGGACGTAATATGAAGGGGAAAGGAGGCGGTCAGTGAATGGAGGAGAGAGAGAGAGAGAGAGAGAGAGAGAGAGAGAGAGAGAGAGAGAGAGAGAGAGAGAGAGAGAGAGAGAGAGAGAGAAAAGGCGAAAGGAGAGAGATGAAGGCGGCCAGTTGAAGGGAGAAGCAGGGAGAGAGAAAAGATATGAGAAAGAGTAGGAAATATGAAGGAGAGGCGGAGCATGAAGAGAGAAGCAAGGTGAGGGGAGAGGCGGAGCGTGAAGGGAGAAGGGGAGAAGGAAAGCGAAGGGAGAGATGAGAAAGTACATGATAAGAGGGAGAAGTGAGAAATAAAGAGGGGAGAGACATGACAGTTAGGGAAAAGGAAAAATGAGAGGATAGGAGAAAAGAAAGCTTGAGAGAGAGAGAGAGAGAGAGAGAGAGAGAGAGAGAGAGAGAGAGAGAGAGAGAGAGAGAGAGAGAGAGAGAGAGAGAGAGAGAAAAGGAAAGCTGAATAGTGAGAAGGAAGATGAATAAAGTAAATAAGAAATAGAAGGGAAAGAAATAAGGAAAGAGTTAACAAGGAAGGAAAAAAAAAGGATGAAAGGAGAGACACGAAAAGAAAAGAAAAGAAATGAGATACAAGACAAAAACATAAAAAAAGAGAAAAGAGAAAATAATGAACAACAAGAAAATCAACAACAATGAAGAAAGCGCGGAAAAGAGTGAAATATAGGACACAGCGAGAAAAGAAAAGAAAAAAAAAAGAAAAAACAAGACAAGACAATAAGATAAAAGGTGGAAGAAAGAAGAAAGGAGAAATGGAAACAAAAAAGAAGAGAAGGATGAAAAAGGAGGAGATGATGCATGAAACTAACAAGAAAAGTTGACAAAAGAGGAGGTGAAAGAGGAAGCGTGTGAAATTAAGGTTGAAATTATGGAGGAGGAGGAGGAGGAGGAGGAGGAGGAGGAGAAAGACATAAGTGTATAGGGAAAAATGGAAGGAGATAATGAAGTGTGTGGAGGAGGAGGAGGAGGAGGAGGAGGAGGAGGAGGAGGAGGAGGAGGAGGAGGAGGAGGAGGAGGAGGAGGAAGAGACAGGTAGGAAAGAATACAGGGAGTAGGGAGAGGGAAGAAGGGTGAGTGGGAGAAGGAAAGAGAGGGAGGAGAGAGAGAGAGAGAGAGAGAGAGAGAGAGAGAGAGAGAGAGAGAGAGAGAGAGAGAGAGAGAGAGAGAGAGAGAGAGAGAGAGCAAGGGAAAGGGGTGAGTCTGTTATTGTTACAGACAGGTAGGCAAGCAGGCAAGGTAAGAGAGTGAGGGACTGTCAGTTTCTCTCTCTCTCTCTCTCTCTCTCTCTCTCTCTCTCTCTATTGACAACTTAATGAGAACTTGCATTACTGAAATTTAAGGCTGTAGCTGTGTGTGTGTGTGTGTGTGTGTGTGTGTGTGTGTGTGTGTGTGTGTGTGTGTGTGTGTGCGCGCGCGCTGTATTACGCCTTACATACCAACACGCTCTGTATACAGTAGAAACACACACACACACACACACACCACAGCCTCACCACACTCACCCTTTCCCGCCAATCCTCGCAGAAAGCACCGCGGAAAAGGAGTCAGAGTCCAGGGCGAGATCGCAGACGAGTGCTATGGTGTGCGTCGGGGCGTGGGCTAGGCCGGGGGGAGGGCGAGTCGGGCAGTGTGGGCGGCGGGGACTGGTTGGATCTGTAGTGGCTGTCACGTCCCACGCTCGCACGCTCCGCAATACTGGCGTTCGCTCCCCGAGGCTCAATTGTTTTAAGGATATAGTCTCTGTGGAGGGAAGAGAAGAGGTAGTGGTAGTGGTCAGTGGACGAGAAGTGACAGCCAGAGTCCAGACAGAAAGTAAGTAAGTGGGTGGATAGCAAGGAACGAGGACGCTAGACAATAGATAAGACAGTGACGGCGAGAAATGTAGGATACGATGAAAAGGAGGACGAGAGATGACAGACAGAGCGACACGAGAAGGAAAATACTGTACGAGAAAAAAAAAAGAAGCAGAGAATGAGACTGGAAAGAGGAAAAGAGATGAAAGAACGACGGAAAGAAATGTCTGATGGGATGAAAGAAGAACGAGAGATGAAAGAAAGACGAGAGACAAGAAGGAAAATAGGATAGGATTGAGAAAGAGAGATGAGAGATGATAGAGCAATAGAGAGAAATGTAAACGCGTAAGCAGAAAGAGAATGACGATCAAATGAGAGAGAGAGAGAGAGAGAGAGAGAGAGAGAGAGAGAGAGAGAGAGAGAGAGAGAGAGAGACGAAGAAGAAACTAAATAAATACGAATAGAGAGTAGAATGGAAAGGAAAAGAGGAAAGACAAGAAGGGTACACACAAATAAAATGGGAGAGAGAGAGAGAGAGAGAGAGAGAGAGAGAGAGAGAGAGAGAGAGAGAGAGAGAGAGAGAGAGAGAGAGAGAGAGAGAGAGAGAGAGATGGAGGAGATGGGAGAGACAGAAAAGAATAAAAAAAAAAAAAAAAATGGGGGAAACGGAAAGGAGATGGAAAGGAGGAAAAGGAGATAAAAGGGACGTAAAGTTGAAAATGGAATAGGAGATGAAAAAGACGTGGTAAAGGAAGTAAATACGAACAGTATATTAAAGGATGGAATGGGAAGATGGAATGAAGGGGGAAATAAGAGAGAATGAAAGAGGAAGAGGGAAAATGAAAGAAATATTGGACGAAAAGAAAAGTAAAACACAGAAAGAAAAGGTGATGAAAGGAAAGAAATGGATTAAAGGAGCCTGGTGCGACAAAAGTAATGAATCAGTGTGTCCCTTTTAACTTAATTACTTCTCATTACTAAAGTGGTGAGCTAAAACTAGTCAGAGTGGTGAGCTAAAGATAGTTGCCCCACCACCTCAACACTAATTTTTGCCTCCACACACTACATAAAACCTCCTCAACACTAACTTTTGCCTCCACACACTACAAAAACCTTCCCCAACACTAACTTTTGCCTCCACACACTACAAAAACCCTCCCTAACACTAACTTTTGCCTCCACACACTACAAAAACCCTCTCCAATACTAACTTTTGCCTCCACACACTACATAAAACCTCCTCAACACTAACTTTTGCCTCCACACACTACAAAAACCCTCCCCAACACTATATTTTGCCTCCACACACTGCAAGAACCTTCTCAACATTAACTTTTTCCTCCACACACATCAAGAACCTAGCATCAATTAACCCATTCACTGTCATCTCCCGCATCTTTCCTCTTTTCTCATTCACTCTACTGTAAGACTCAACAAGCTCGTCCGGCGTGACTTCCCCTTGGTGAACTCGTGAATCCTTTACTGATCGACGCTTGTTTAAATGACTGTCTAATATTCAACTGTAACTAGAGTGTGGCTGACTGGCTGGTAGTTGGACATTACAGTTTTATCTCCTGTCTCAATTAATCCCTTCAGTACTGAGACGCATTCTTTACCACGAATTTTGGGTATGGTTAGACGATTCTATTCATATTAGGAAAGGTCTGTGGAGGTATGAAGATTAATGGACAGAGTCTTCACTATTTTAATCCCCCACTAGTTTCTGAAGTAGTATAAAATCGCCAAATGGTAACCAGAATGAATATGAAAACGTGTCACGGTACTGAAGAGGTTAACCATTCACCCTGGGACACTTTCTCGTTATATAGCCACGTGCAAACTGGCTAGAAATTACAAAACCTATTCCTTCCCATCCCTTTTCTGTCTTTCAGGTGGTTATAAAGTACTGTGAACTACTGGATATAACCATGAAAAAATTCTTATTATTGCCTCTGTGAATAAAAAGCTGACACAGATGCAAGAGATGATTGAATACAGATATCTAGACGAGGGCGAAGAGGGAAGCAGTTGAGACGTGAGAAGATAAAGGAAAAAAGAGTAAATACGATTAGGAGATAGTGAAAGAAGATAGGACAGGAATGTTATTTACGAGAGAAGGAAGAGGAGATGAAGATAATAAGATAACGAGAGAGGAACCACGAACAGAGGAATGATAATGTTAGTTAGTTGATGGATGAATTAGTTGAGTTGACTGAGTTAAACTATACTGATGACCTTCGGATACTTTACAATGGGAACTAAGCAAGAAAAGGTATAAAGAATAGAAATTAATCAACTTGCAAAAGAGGGAACGAGGACGAAGTGGTAGTGGTGGTGGTGGTGGTGGTGGTGGTGGTGGTGGTAGTAGTAGTAGTAGTAGTAGTAGTAGTAGTAGTAGTAGTAGTAGTAGTAGTAGTAGTAGTAGTGGTGGTGGTGATGATGTTGGTAGTAGTAGTAGTAGTAGTAGTAGTAGTAGTAGTAGTAGTAGTAAAATAATAGCAACAACAATAATAATAACACACATGCAACCATGAAAGAAAATGAATAAATAAACACACACACACACACACACACACACACACACACACACACACACACACACACACACACACACACACACACACACACACACAAAATGATACACCAAGTTTACAGTCACCTTAACCAAACAAACACCATTTCAGTGACACACAAAACAATACTTATTATATATATATCAAAATAAATAAATAAATAAATAAATACAATAGAAGATAAAATAAAAACAAGGACAACAAATAAATAAATAAAAGAATAAGAACAAAATAAAATAAATGAATGAATGAATGAATAAACAAAACAGAAGATAAATTAAAACGAATAAATAAATAAAAAACAACCAGCAACCCGCGCAACAAACACAATGACGGAATAAACAAATGCAGAGACACGAACACACTCAAAAATATTTAAACCTCGTATCAAAATATGTTTTTACTTCCATCACATATCCCTACCCTACCCCCTCCTACTCCCCTTCAACCTCCAAACCATCCCCCTCTCTCTCTCTCTCTGGCCCGTATGCAGAACTACTTTAGCTCTCCCACCACAGTTTTCCAAGGCCACAGAGACAACTAGCCTTATTTTCAAGACAGTTTCTCCTTTTAATTAGGCAGAAATCTTGCTAATCCACCACCAGAACCATGAAAATACCCTAAAAAACACGAGTATCTTCAACTAGAGCCATTGGAAAGTAGTGATGGTGAGAAAGCAAAGCGTTGAAGAAAACAGGCTCCCTCTCTCTCTCTCTCTCTCTCTCTCTCTCGTTTCACCTTCGCATTGGGGCATCAGATAACATTTAGCCTACCCTTTCCTTGCTCCTCTGACCTTCACATACACAAATCTTCCCAAAAAGAAGATTCCACACCACACACATCCAGGTACCTAATTTCCTTTAAAGGAGATGATATTTCGAGGCCCGCATAGAGAAGCAGACAGGCAGACAGACGCACAGACAGGCAGACAGGCAGATAGATCACAGGAATAAGCCAGTAATCCTCCTGCCATCAAGGACACGCCTCAACGCAGCCACGGTAAACAAGACTAGAATTTCCTCATCTTTAGCCCAGCGGGAGTGAAGGTCGCCCCCGCCGCGTGACGCCTTGACCCCCTTTGAAGCAGTCCTGTGATGGTCTTAACGGCGGATCTACGTGGGGAAAGGCAGACTGGAGTGGCTGGGAAATTGAAGGGGCGGTGGGAGTGACGTCTTCTGCTGGTTCGGTTTCACGTCTTACTTCGAGAACTGTTTGTTATTGATGTTTTTTTATTATTATTATTATTATTATTTTTTTTTAAAGCGGGTGTTTGGGTTATAACTTGGGGCCGCAGTGGTACAGTGGAACCATGCGTGCTTTGGGGTCAGCGGGGTCTCCAAGCGCACGGGTTCGAATCCTGTCCACGGTCCGAGTGTAGGTTGGGTTTCCTCACTCGCGACAACGGTTTCCTAGCGGATGGGTTTTGAGATACGAGGTACCCCAAAAAGTAACCCCCCTTTAGCCCATAAATTCCCGTAAAAAGACCACATGGTATAAATAAAAAAAAAAAAAAAAATTAAGATGTCACGTGAGCCCCGCACGGAGGAGAGTTCTATTCCACGAGTTTTAAAGGAAGTTATTGAGGTTTTCAAGAGTGTTTTCGTGTTGCTAGAGAGAGAGAGAGAGAGAGAGAGAGAGAGAGAGAGAGAGAGAGAGAGAGAGAGCAACATACTAATAATCCGTGACCTTTGAAAACGGTTCTAACGAGAGAGCAAGAGTCAAAGCTTACGAACTAAAGGCCTTGCTATGTTCAATGATAGAGCAAAGACTCAACCTTCTGAAACACTCCTGCCTACACGTCCACCACTTTCAAAACACCACAGCTAAAATTCACACATGTTTTTAAGTGTGTCTATCGTTCTAATGAAAGATCAACAAGACTTCTACGTTATCAACAGGAGAAATACTTGAAAACACCACTGATTATGTTGAAAATGGTCGTAATGAGACAGCAAAGCGTTTCCTGAATACGGATTTAACGCCACAGAGATGATTAGCAAATTTTCAAGAGTGCTTCTCCTGTTAATAATGTAGAAATCTTGTCAATATGCCTCTAGAACCGTAAAAGCACATTAAAAACAAGTATAAATTTAGGTAAAGCCTTTTGAAATAATGGAGGTAAAGCTCAGAAGTATGTAAGAATACGAGCCTATAATAATAAATGGGAGGAAAGTTTAAATTACAGCGTGTATGCATTGCCCGCTTGTGAAGTGTTGTGATAGTCTTACGAAGGGATTGCGTGGGGAGGTGAGACGGTCCAGTAATGCTCTTATGTTCTAGTCGGCGCCACAAAACAAAAAACAGAAGACAAAAAACAAACCAGCGAATATCAGTAGGAGGAAGTGATAACATAAGTTCATTTAAAATATTCCCTTTGCATGATGCTCTTAGTAAAAGTTTGTTTAGGGAAAGTGTGAAGACTCTGAAACACTCTTCCTCTTTATCCGATAGCACAAGGAGTGAATGAATAATGAAAGAAAGTACTTCTTTACGATGCTCACTGCTGCCTCTTTGCATAATGCTCTTTGTAAAAGTTTGTGTGGAAAGGTGCAAAGATTCTGAAACACTCTCTGCTCCCTTCGATAGCACAAGGAATGAATAAATAATGAAAGAAAGGACATTTTAGATTGCTATTACATTACGAAGCTCGTTGTTGCCCGTTTGCATAATGCTCTTAGTGCAAGTTTGTTTAGAGGTGTGAAGATTATGAAACAAGCACTTACTCCATTTGATAACACAAGAAGTCAATAAACAAGAGAAAAAAAAAAGACGTTCCATATTGTTACTTCTGTACGACGCTCGCTGTTGCCTCTTTGCATGATGCTCTTCGTAAAGGTTTGTGAGGGAAGGTGCAAAGATTCTGAAACAAGCCATTCGATAAAACAAGGAGTGAATAGATAATGAAAGAAAGGACGTTTTATATTGCTACTACAGTACAACCCTCGCTGTTGCTTCTTTGCCCTTTGAATACAAGTTTGTGTGAGAAGGCGTGAAGATTTTGAAACACGTCTTTACTCTATTCCATAACATTAGGAATGAATAAATAATGGAAGAAAGGACGTTTTATATCACTACTTCTGCACGACGCTGCCTTTAGTTTGATACTCTCACTACGAGTTGACGTGGAAAGGTGTAATGATGACGAAACGCTCACTATTCAAAGACACAAAGAATAACAAGGTAAGTGCTCGAGGCAGGGATATTTAAGTTACTCTATACGATGCCTCCTCTTGAAATGTCACGATACCTTCACGATGTGCTTACGTGGGAAGGTGCAATGGTTCTGAAATTCTACATTCGCCGACTAAAATGAATAAATAAAAGTAAAAATAAATGAATCAGATAATAAAAAATAAATAAATAAATAAACGAAACGAAAAGAAATACTAACAGAATAAACAACTTGGTGAATAATTGACGTGGGGATGTTTGGAGGACTATGTACATTCAGCAAACAAGAAAATAGATCAATAAAATAAAATAAATAGAAGAAATAGACAAAAAAATCTAAATAAAAGTAAATAAATAAATGGAAATAAATAAAAAAGTAAATAAAGTGAAAATAATATAAATGAAATAATAATAAATGAACAAGGTAAATATCTGAGGTAAGAATGTCTGAATTACTGAAGCTGAAGTTTGACCAATTCAGGACCAGGATACGTTTCCATATTCATCCTGCTTACCATTTGGCGATTTCATACAGCTTCAGAAACTTGTGGTGGGGATTAAAATAGTGAAGAGTCTGGCCATTAATATTCTGACCTCCATAGACCCTCACGTCAATAAAATCATCTAATCACACGCAAAAACAAAGATAAAAATGCGTCCAAGTACTGAAGGGGTTAATGATACCTTTACAGTGTGTTTGGGTGGGGAAGGTGAAAAGTTTGTTACACCATTATGTTTTCTTTGTCAAGGGACACAACAATATGGTACACAATAGGAAGGACATTAGTATTCCTTCTGTATGTTCCTTTGATCCTGTTCTCTTGTCCTCTCCGTCTTTCTTTCCTCTTTTTTTTTCTCCCTTAGCACTGTTGACAGAATAATAACACGGGATTGATAATGAGGACCAAGAGGAACAAAAGGAAGACTAAAATTTTTCTCCTTATATATTTTTCTTCTTTTATCTTCGTTCCATCCTCTTTTCCTTCTTCTCTTTCTTCCTTCCTTCGCGCGGTCGTCTTCCATAACTTCCTTCTTTCATCTTCCTCAAATAATAATAAGAGTAATATTTTTCTTATTATTCCTGTGCTTTCTTTTATCCTTCTTTTTCTTTCCTCCCTCCTCTTTCCTTCCTTCCTTCCTTCGCACGGTCGTCTTCCATAACTCTCTTCTTTCGTCTTCCTCAATCAATACTAAGACGAACATCTTTTTTTAAAATTCCTGTGCCTTCTGTCATCCTTTCTCTCCTTCTTCCCTTTCTTCTCTTCCTTCGTGCGGGTCAGAGAAAAAAAAAGTATAAAATGGCAAGAGAAACACAATATTAATCCTACTTTTTTCCTCTTCTTTCCTCTTGTCCTCTTCATCCTCTTTGCCTTTCTTCCTTCCTTCCTTCCTTTCTTAGCCTCGCGCAGTAAATAATCATAAAAGCAACAGATTACTTTCTTTTTTACCTTTTCTTTCATAAGCACAAGAAGGAAAAGATGAAAGACATTAAAATATTAAAGTAAAAGTGGGAAATAGAAGTATAAGTGTGTGCGTTACGAATACAGAGCTAACAAGTGGCACAAAACTCAATGATGGACACAACATACTGACTGACGAGCCTAAAATCAATTAACATGGAAACGCTCTTTCTATTCATAATTTTCCAACTTTTAATTATTCTCCTTCCGTTCTTGTTGTTTTTTTCTCTCTCATCTTTTCTCTTCATTTTTATTTATTTTTATTTTTTTACGAGCATCTTCGCAGCTTAAAAAATATAATCTTAAAAACATCACTTTTAAAACATCATCAAACAACATCTTAATATCAATATCTTTTTTAAAAACATCTTCTTTAAACATCATCTTAAAAACATCATCTTAATAACAATATCTTCTTGAAAACAACATCATCTTGCCAATTTAGCCCCTTCAATACTGGGACACATTTTCACCTTGAGATTTGTGTATGATTAACCCATTTTATTGACATCAGGAAGTGTCTATGGGGGTCAGAAGGTTAATGGCCATAGTCGTCACTGCTTTAATCCTCCATATAAGTTTCTGAAGCTGTATAAAATCACCAAATAGTAAGCAGAATGAATATGATAACGCGTCCTGGTACTAGAGGGGTTAAAACAATATCATCAGAATCTTAGCACCATGAAGGAAATTATATTAGGTCTAGTCTATCATATTTTTTGCTGTTTTTTCCTCCCGTTGATCATTCAATCTCCGTAAACAGGCTTCTTTTTTTTTCTCCTCCTCCTCCTCCTCCTCCTCTTTGCCTCCTCCTCCTCCTCCTCCTCCTCCTCCTCCTCCTTCTCTTCTTCTTCTTCTTCTTCTTCTTCTTCTTCTTCTTCTTCTTCTTCTTCTTCTTCTTCTTCTTCTTCTTCTTCTTCTTCTTCTTCTCCTCCTCCTCCTCCTCCTCCTCCTCTTTCTCCTAGAATTTTCGCAGTTAAGAATAATATCAACAGCAAAATGGCGACAAGACACTATTCTACAATATCAACTGTCATGATTTGATATATTTTACCCTCATAAACATTCTCTATAACCATTTTTCTCAGCATGTTCGGTTCAGAGTTATCGGAGTATTGGATCTATTGTGTGCTTAAGTATTTATTCACTTTATTTTCTCACTCGTCCTGCTTATTCTTCCTTACTTCTCCTTCTTCAAATTAACAGGCAAGAATAAATGTATAATAACAAGAGTAATTAATTGAGTTTTATACTTTGCTTCTTTTTATTTATTCTCTCTCTCTCTCTCTCTCTCTCTCTCTCTCTCTCTCTCTGTCTGTCTGTCTGTCACCTTACACAGTCAATAAGAAAATGCAAGCAAAGAAAAATGTCACGTCCATGTATTATTGTTGTCAGTCTCTCCTGCTCCTCTTTCATCTCCGCGCGGGTCTTCATCTTGCACAGTTAAAGAAGAAAAAGACACGAAGAAAATAGAACCGTAAATAAAAATGGTCTGGTATGTGTTTTAGTTTCACTATCTTCTCTTTCTTTATCTCCTTTCCTTGTCTTCCATCACGCATCGTTAACGAATAGGAAGATAAAATGACGGCAAGGAAGACAAAAGGCATCACGTTTATATCTTCTTTTCACTGTTTTCTTCCCTTCATCTCCTTGTCTGGTCTAAGTTTCAATTCACTTTTTTTCTCTCTCTTCATCTCTTTGCCTTATCTTTCGTCAATTAACAGCAAAAAAAGATAAAAAAAAAAAAAGGCATCACGTTTATATCTTCTTTTCACTGTTTTCTTCCCTTCATCTCCTTGTCTGGTCTAGGTTTCAATTCACTTTTTTTCTCCCTTCGTCTGTTTTGCCTTGTCTTTCATTACGCATCGTTAACGAATATGGAGATAAAATAACGGCAAGAAACACAAAAGGCATCACGTTTATGTCTTATTTTCATCACTGTCTTCTTTCCTTCATCTGCTTGTCTGGTCTACGTCTGAATTTCACTTTTTTCTCCCTTCATTTTTTTGCCTTGTCTTTCATCAATTAACAGAAAGATAAAAAAAAAAAAAAAGGCATCACGTTTATGTCTGATTTTCACTGTCTTCTTTCCTTCATCTCCTTGTCTGGTCTACGTTTGAATTTCACTTTTTCTTCCTTCGCTTTTTTTCCTTGTCTTTCACCACGCATCGTTAACGAATAAGAAGATAAGATAACAGCAAGAAAGACAAAAAAGCATCACGTTTATGTTTTACACCTTCATTTTCTACCTTCCTTCATCTCCTTGGCTGTGTTTTGCCTCGCGCGGCTCAAACTAAGGACAATATACTAAAACATTTCTACCCCGCTCCTCCACCACAGTCAAAAGCCTCTTAGGTAACGTGACCCGGGTTTCTAAGGACATTTTTCACGGTTCTAGTAGCAGACTAACAAGATACCTATTATTAACTGGAGAAATAGTCTTGCGGTTACTCTATTCATCTCTGTGGTCTTGGAAAAGTCGTGGTGAGGGAGCAAAGCGTTTCTGAATCTTCATTAAATTCATAAGCCTGTAATTCAAGTGTCATGGGTTTCTAAGGATAATTTTACGATTCTGGTAACAGATGAGTAAGATTTTATACATGATTAACAGGAAAACTCTTCTTTATAACCCAACTAATCATCTGTGTGGCCTCGGAAAACAGTCGTGGTGAGAAGACAAACAGTCTTTGAATATTTGCACTACATTCAAAAGCCTCTAATTAAACTGACACGGATTCTTTATGATTCTAATGCATTAATAGGATTTACACATTATTAACAAGAAAAAAGTGTTTATAACCAAACTAATCTTCTCTGTGGACTTAGAATGCAGTCGTGGTGAAAGAGCAAGGCACTTCTAAATACAGGCTTAAGAACTGTCCCTGTTTTGTCGGCCGTATTAAAAAAAACGCCTTTCTCTCTTACATAGATAATTTTCCAAGGTCACAGACACAACTAGCTGGGTTTTCAAGAATTCCTCCTATCCATAAACTAGAAATCTTGCCACTCTATCTCCAAAACCATAAAAAAAAAACACTCTTAAAAACATGAGTATCGTCAATTTGAACCTTAAGAAAGCAGTGATGGTGAGAGTAAAACGTTTCAGAATACAGGTCTGTTCCCACGCCTCTCCCTGAATGTACTACGCGCCGTACACAGTTCTGGAAGGCTACACCGCCCACCTTTCACTGTCAGGGCCGCGTGCTGAGCC
>NC_059302.1:21543422-21545922 GCF_017591435.1 Portunus trituberculatus | reverse complement strand
TCCAGATCAAACATGCACCGTGAAAGGAGAGGCTCAAGGAACTGTACCGGCGCAGCTTAGTATGCCAACCAAAGGCGGAAGGAGATCAAAAGCAGTGAGGATAGTAGACACACGGCCACAATAGCAAAGGTACACATTATAGAAGCCCTGAGGAACACCATCTCGTAAAAGGTACCATTAAAGGTCGTATTATTAAAGCAATTCTGAGTCTCACAAAGATTATTTGCAGAGAGAGAGAGAGAGAGAGAGAGAGAGAGAGAGAGAGAGAGAGAGAGAGAGAGAGAGAGAGAGAGAGAGAGAGAGACTGTTCGCCGGATTCCCATTGCAAAAAAAAAGAAGAAATGAAGTGGATTACTTTCAGAGAGAGAGAGAGAGAGAGAGAGAGAGAGAGAGAGAGAGAGAGAGAGAGAGAGATTCTCACTATACAGAAAAAAAAAAAAAAATGAAGCAATTGTATTAACAAAACAGTTCGTGGTCTCAGAAGGATTCAAAGAGATAGTTCGTCGGATTCTCACAGTGTTTTCCCTATTAACCCCTTCAGTACCATGCCACGTTTTCATATTCATTCTGCTTACTATTTGGTGATTTTATACAGCTTCAGAAACATGTGTGGGGAAATTAAAACAGTGTAGATTCTGGCCATTAATCTTCTGACCTCCACAAACCCTTCCTAATGTCAATAAAATCGTCTAATCACACATACATTCATGGTAAAAATGTGTCCCAGTACTGAAGGGGTTAATATTACAGATTCAGAAGTTACATTACCGCTAGACCCATATGAACACTCCTTCAAACACCCACTCACTTCCACTGCTGCCTGTTAGAAATATACAGAAGCAGCGGAACGTTTAACCCATTCAGTACTGGAACGTTTTTCTACCTTGAGTCTTGGGTATGATTAGATGATTTTCTTGACATTAGGAAGGGTTTATGGAAGTCAAAAGATTAATGGGCACAGTCTTCACTATTTTAATCTCTACATGAGTTTCTGAAGCTGTATAAAATCACCAAATCGTAACCAGAATAAGAAAAATGCGTCCTAGTACTGAATGAATTAATAATACGATGCTTCTTCATAAATTCATAAGAGTGATTGTTCCTGGCAGAGTATGAACAGGGAAAATGTTTACTTGCTAACGTGACCTGAATTCCCTTTGCAGAATTTAATATAAGTGAGTGTATAGATACTGCAATGGAGCGCGTGTGAATGCAGGTTGATGTTCTGATGTGATCGAGTGTTAATGGGAATGTGAATGTGAAATGGAGTTGACTTTGTTTAACGGGAGAAAATTCTGCTAATTAAACAGTGTAAACAGGAATATGCACTTTGTTGATCCCACACACATGAAAAATACCGCATAACGAGGGAGGAGGATAAAGGTGTAAGGGGAAGAAGGATGGAAAGAAAAATAACAAGAAAGAGATGATGATGATGATGATGATGATGATGATGATGATGATGGTGATGATGATGAAGAAGGACAAGAACAAGAACAAGAAGAACAAAAAGAAAAAGAAAATAAAACAAAAGGAAAAGAAAGAAGGAAAGAAGCACGGAAGAAGGAACAGCGGGAAAGAAGGAAAAGAAAGAGAAAAATAAAAATAGAAGAAAAGAAATGAAGAATAAGAAGAACAAGAACAAGACACCCAAAGCGCAAAATAAACAAAACCAACACACACAAAAAAAAAAAAAACTCACTAAAACAACAACAACAACAACAACAACAACAACAACAAACTAAAAAGAAATAAAACAAAACAAACGAAATGAAAAAATATAAAAGTAAAAGATAATACCCAGAGAGACAAAATAAAAAAAAAAAATGAAGAGCTATGAAGGAAAACACAAGAAAAGAGAGAGAGAGAGAGAGTAAAAAAAATAATACTCCTCCCACACGCACAACAATCTCTCTCTCTCTCTCTCTCTCTCTCTCTACCAGCGGCCCCGGGAGAATGAGGCCAATCAATACTAATAACAATAATGACATAAGCTCTCCAAATACTCCATCCTCCTTTCCCCAAAACTGAGGGAAAATAACTCGCAGTTCGTGGATCCAGTGCGCGTTATTTTCACCGCAGAAGGTCACGTGATAAGAGCTAGGTTAGGAGTCACGCGAGGGGCGGCGACACGGAGACGACACACAGAGAGAGAGAGAGAGAGAGAGAGAGAGAGAGAGAGAGAGAGAGAGAGAGAGAGAGAGAGAGAGAGAGAGAGAGAGATTAGATATAGAAGAAAAATGGATTGATAGAATGAAAACAAAAAGCGTGGATGAAAGAAAAAGGAAAACAAGATAAGAGAATGGAAACAGATAGATAAATGGATGAAAAGATAGATAGATAGACAGATAGATAGATAGATAGATAGATAGAGACAGATAGACAGAAAGAAGATAGATAGATAGATAGATATAAATGAACGGATTCTTGAGAGAGAGAGAGAGAGAGAGAGAGAGAGAGAGAGAGAGAGAGAGAGAGAGAGAGAGAGAGAGAGAAATGG
>NC_059302.1:21513422-21533422 GCF_017591435.1 Portunus trituberculatus | reverse complement strand
TGCATTTTTTACCATGAGTTTTCTAGAGTACGATTAGACGACTTTATTTACATCATGAACGGGCTTTGGAGGTCAATATATTAATGGATAGAGTTTTCATGATTGTAATCCCCCACATGAGTTTCTGAAGCTGTATAAAATCACCAAGTAGTAAGCAGAATGAATATGGAAAACGCATCCTGGTATTGAAGAAATTAAGAAAAGGAAGATATGAAGAGAAGCTTGTGGTGGAAGGATATGTATAAATAGGAATAATAGAAGGAGGAAGAGTAGGAAAGAGGATAGCTGTATAAAATCACCAAATAGTAAGCAGAATGAATATGGAAACGCGCCCTGGTACTGAAGGAGTTAATGTGTGTAAATATCGTGAAGTGACCGAGATGTTGCATTCTTACTAGACCAGGTGGGAAAACTTTTCAGTGCTAGAGCCACATTAAAAAATAATCACAATCTTATAGGGCAGCACACTATATCAACCCAAAATCATTTATATTTAAAATACAAAATTAAAGGCTTCTAAAGAAAAAGCCACTCACACGCATGTGAACACTTGCGGCAAGAAAAGGAAATGCTCACAGTACTATTTGGCATTGTTTATTAACTTCTCTTTCAAATTTACTAACATTTATCGGGCCGTATGAATTCCTTTGGCCGGCCGTAGTTTGCCCACACATGTACTAGACCAACGATACTCAACATATTTCTTCTTATTTGGTCCTTTTTATGGCTACTTTTCGTTGGGAAAGTAAAGAAATAACAAGGGAAGGTAAGGAAATAACATAAATTAATCTAACCTATCCAGAATGAATATGAAAACGCGCCCTGGTACTGAGGAGGTGCATGTGCCAAGGTTATGTATACTGTACGTGTTCTTAATACCTTCAGTCACATGCCACGTTGTCATATTAATTCTGCTACCATTTGGCGATTTCACACAGATTTGGAAACTTATGTGGGGATCAAAATAGTGAAGACTCTGGCCATTAATCTTCTGACCTCCACAGACGCTTCCTAATGCAAATAAAATCGTCTAATCATACTAAAAAAAATCAAGGCAAAAATGCGTCCCAGTACTGAAGGAGTTAACCTCTTCAGTACTGGAACACATCTTTATCATGAATTTCTGGTGTAATTAAACTATTTTATTGATATTAGGAAAAGTCTATGGAAGTTAGAAGATTAATGGCCAGAGTCTTCACTATTTTGATCCCCACATAAGTTTCTGAAGCTGTATAAAATCGCCAAATGGTAACCACAATGAATATCAAAATGGGTCCCAAAACTGAAGGGGTGAAGCGCTACGGTGTCTCTACTTGTGTGAATTGTAGAGGCTGTGTGTAGTGTAGTGTTGCGTTACTGAGACGCTCAAGGATGTTATAAAAAATGCAAGGATGTGGTGTGGTGATAGTTCAGGAATGTTTTTGTTATCTATTTGTCCATTTATCTGTTTAATTATGAGATGGTTTAACAAGGCCCTTATTTATTTATCTATTTATTATTATTATCATTATTATTATTATTATTATTATTATTATTTTATTTATTTTCTTTACATGAGGGAAGTTCTGACCGAGGACGGGAACATAAGTAGTAGTGGTAGGAACATCAACAATAACGACAACAACAACAACAACAACAGAAAAAGAAGATGCAACCCCAAATAATAAGACTAAGATAAATACATAGATAGATAAATAAATAAATAAATAAATAAATATATATATAAATAAATAAATAAATCCCCAAATAAACAAATGAATGAAATACAAGCTCCCAATGAAACGCCACCAATCCCACTTACTGACATCAAAGGGAACCACACACGAATGTTTAGCGAACTAGTCATCTCTTTGGTCTTGAAAAATAATGCTCATGAAAGAAATGTTTTGACGATAAGAACCTTTAGCTCATATTCTTAAACGCTTTGAACTTCCACCAAGACTAATTTCAAAGACTAAAGTTGAGTTTTTCACAAATTTTCCCTTTCACTGATGGACCACAATCCTTATTAAACAACCAAAAGAGTAGAATCAGGACATTTATCCCTTTTTTTTTGTGTATGGTGTGTGTACGAGTATGTGTCTAACTCTCTCGGACCTGCAAAGGGGGCTGGCAACTTAGTGGGCATTTTTTTTTCTCGTTTTATGTTATCCTTGGCCAGCTTTTCCCTCTTACATAAAAAAAGGGAAGGAAGAAAAAGAAAAACATACTTGAAAGCCTTAACAACCAACCCAACACTGGACTAAACATGTCACGAGAGGAGGCGCCAAAAACGAGAGCGTGCCATCGTGACAAGTGGAGTGCCGCAAGGATCAGTACTGTCCTTGATTATGTGTTTGTTTGAAAGTTTGGTCTATATTCAGAAACGCTTTGCTCTTTCACCACGACTGTTTTCCAAGGCCACAGAAACGATTAGCGGGGTTTTCAAGAGTGTTTTTCAAGTTAATGATGTAGAAATCTTGTCACTCTGCTTCTAGGACTGTAAAAATACCTTAAAAAGACTCGACCAAATTTAGTTAAAATCTTTTGAAATAGCGGAGGTGAAGCACATAAGTGTTTGAGAATATGAACCTCAATGGTACGCTACGATGGCAAAGCTCTCTAGCGGTGCAGAAATCATGAAGTGAACTAAATGACTACAGGTGGGAAGAATGACATGAAAGCTTGAAGGAGAGAGAGTATGCACGTGTAAATAGCAATGATAATATACTTTCTTTTATTTTCTATTATGTAAGAGGTGAAATCTGGCCAGGGGCAACAAAAATGATCAAACAAAAAAGATTTAAGTGGTATTTGGTCATAAGCGGAGTGTTAGTAGTGGAATGGAATGGAGTGTGTGCGGCTTAGGTTAGAATAGGTTAGGTTGTATGCCGTTCCTTACAATGTGGAATAACCTTAGATGTTGTTGATATTGTTGTTATTCTTACCGTTAAGAATAGGATAAATGTCTTGAAACCACTCTCTTCAATGTGTTCAGGTCACGGGTAAATGGAAATACAGAAGCAGGCAGGGAGTTCCAGAGTACAGTTATGTTCTTAATCAAGTGACTGCTGACGAGACATGCTATTTCATTGAGTTAAGAGATAATTCTCCTCATGAAAACTTGAACTAAATGCACTGGAGGGTTTATTGAATATTCATCAGTACTTCAACTTTTAAAATGATATTCAAGACTGTTTTATTATCATCTTACGCTACTGAAAGTTGAAAAAAAAGTTGAGAGAGAGAGAGAGAGAGAGAGAGAGAGAGAGAGAGAGAGAGAGAGAGAGAGAGAGAGAGAGAGAGAGAGAGAGAGAGAGAGAGAGAGAGAGAGAGAGAGAGAGAGAGAACACCCACATAAAACTATATACGACTATTCAACCAACACGACAAAGGAAGGAAAGGAACAAGAAAATGAGTGAAGGTACAAGACACTCCACCACCGAACAATTTCATATAAAACATTCCATCACCACTAACTAACCCAGACAGGAATATTCCGGTATGGACTTATCCCCTTCAGTACTGGGACGCATTTTTGTTTTGTGTACTAGTAGACGATTTTATTGACATTAGGAGTCTATGGAGGTTGGAATATTAATGGCTGCAGTCTTCACTATCTTAATCCCTCACATAAGTTTCTGTAGCTGTATAAAATCACCAAATAGTAAGCAGAATAAATATGAAAACGCGTCAAGGCACTCAAGGGGTTAATATCTTGATTTCTAACCTAATGTAACCACTCACTAACCTATCATAAGTAATCTAACAAATAATTACAGACATCAAAACATATCCCGTCACCAATAACTTGCCTAACGTACTTAACCTAACAAGTGGGCCTTTCTTTTCATATCACACACATATCCGTCACCACTAACCCAACATAACCTAACCTAATCTAACCAAACCTATCCTAACCTAACCTAGCAAACAATTTCTTATCAAACACATTCCGTCACCACTAACCTAACCTAAATCTAACTTAACCTAACCACTGACCTGACCTAACCTAACCTAACCCAAATCTAACTTAACCTAACTACTGACCTAAGCTACCGTAACTTAACCTAACCAATCCAATTCATCTCAAACACATCCCACCACCAAAGCAATTTCATAACACACATCCTGTCATCAATAAACTAAACTAATATAACTAAACCTAACCTAACGTAACCTAACCTAACCCAACCCAACCCAACCTAACTTAACATACCAAACACATCCCGTCACCAAACCATTCCTTCACAAACACACACACCTTTGAGGCACATATTCTGATGGTGTGATGGTGTTGGTGATAAGAGCAAGGTTTAGAGATGTCACGGGGATTTGGTCCATAAAAAAACACGTACCTACTCATACACACACACACACACACACACACACACACACACACACACACACACACACACACGATAACAATAACGACAATAATAAAAGTCAAACAAAATATCACAAAATAAAAAAAACTAACACATTAATAAAGAAAATAAGAAAACAAATAAACAATAAACAAACCAAAGAAATAATGAATAAATACATAAATAACAACACACACACACACACACACACACACACACACACACACACACACACACACACAGGAGCAGGAAAACAAATCAACAGCAGGTCTAACATAATTGTCGGAGAAAAGACTTAGAGAGGAGAGAGAGAGAGAGAGAGAGAGAGAGAGAGAGAGAGAGAGAGAGAGAGAGAGAGAGAGAGAGAGACGATATCAAGAAGCAAGAGGAGGAAAGGGATTAAATTTAAATGGGAAAAAAGAGACATTTTGATAAAGAAAGACAGGAAAATGAGAAATTATATTAACGAGGGGAAATTAAATAACAAGATGGACGATATATGAAAAATAAACGTGAAAACAGAGAGAGAGAGAGAGAGAGAGAGAGAGAGAGAGAGAGAGAGAGAGAGAGAGAGAGAGAGACATTATATTAAAAGAGAAAGAGCCTCACATCAGGAAAACGAAGATAAAAGAGTAAAAAGAAGAAAAAAAAAGAATGTTGAGAAAGTTAAAAAAAAAAAGGAAAAGGGGAAAATGCACAACAGAAGAATAAAAAACGTTGAATTACAAGAGAAAAAAAAGAACAAAAAAATAGAGGAACAAAAAAAAAAAGAAAATTAAAGAACGGAAGACAAAGGAAAGAAAGACATTAAGTGAGAGAGAGAGAGAGAGAGGTCACGCACGTGGTAGCTCCGTGTTTTTCGTGGTGTTACAGTGGTTTAACAAAGTGCAGTGTTGTGAAAATTTCAGTGCTTGAAGTGCTAAGTGTCCTGGTGTCCATGTAAAAGTGTAAGGTGTGCTAAGCCTTGCAATAGTGTTGAAAAATCACTTGAAAAGAGTGTTTGTACCCGTGCAGTGACCGAGACCCGGGCCTGACCTGACGCGAGGCCTAAGGCAGCACACAGTTGCCAAATCTCTCCAAGGTAGTTTTTTAAACAACCTGTATCTCTCTCTCCGTGGCTGGTTTGGCTTGACTTGTGGGAGAGGTAGTTAGTGTCGTGTGTTTTTTGTGCGCCTGTGGGGAAGTGCTTTGTGTTCTGTGCCAGTGTTCAGTGTCTGTGTTCACGAGTGTGTTAGTGTCGCACGTGTCGTTTAGAGCCAACACTCGTTGTCGCCCCACACCTGGCTCCACAATTCCCCAGGAATCACTTATCCTCTCCCTCAATGTCTAGCCCCGCCCATCGCCCCATAGCCAGGCGAGACTTGCCTGGCTACCAGCCACAGAATTGGTGTTGCGTTTGTGGCAAAGCAACACTTAAGACTCAACACGTGAGCTGTGACGAGGAAACCTGCCGTAACCTTTGTCACAACAGCTGCCTTGGGGATACGCCAGTCTTCAAGTGTAGCTACACGGAGCAGCTACGACTCCAAGCAAACATCCCGGACCCCGTCACCTACATCATCGAGGAGACTGATACACCCCAACGCCACTACCGGACGACAGTGGGGAGAGTCAGTGGGAGGGCTTGGAGAGAGAGAGCTAGTTTCACTAGTTGAGAAGCTCACTGAGGAAGCCTCTCAACAAAACTGTGTGATTAAGTCCCTCCAGGACGACCGAGACTTGATCATACAACACAGAGACGTGTTTGCTGCGGCTCTCAGAGTAGCAGACAGGCTGATAGCGTCAAAACAGCGCCAGACGCAAGTAGCCACACGCTCTCAGGCAGTCAGCGCCCACGCAGAGTCAATTGACGAACACTGGGAGGTGGTTTGTCAGGACTCTGAGAGGTGGAGGACGTGGTGGAGCTCGGATAAACCGCAACAGCTCCGCCACTCAGCTGTTTTCTCAACTTCCACCTTCCCTTCGCCTGCCCGGGAAACAACGACCGCTCCGCCTACCTCCACTGCTTCCATCGCCACACAGAGCGACTGTGACACCTCCCCAGCGTCTACTGTCACTCCTTCTGCCACACAGAGTGACTGCTCGGTACTCACTACCACGTCTACCGCCACACAGAGCAGCAGGGACTCTTCCTCCATAAATACAGCGAACGGAGTAGATCGCGGTGCCTCTGTTCGCCCACGAACCTCTCCTCAGACCACTTCAGGAGATTGGAGAAAAAAGAAAACTAAGAGGGAAGTGCAGCAGGACGCGAGGAAGGTGTCCAGCGAAGGACTGAGGACTCACCAGGCCACCAAGCAGACACAAAAGCGAGCCAAGGCAAAAGTGTGTGAGTACTGCTCACGGAAAGGACACACTTCTGCTACTTGCCACGCCAGAACTGACGATTTACGTCAGGAGCGTCTCCTACAGCGGCTCCTTACGGTGGAAAGACACACAGCCACACCCTTCCCACCTGCAGCGCCTCAGCCCGCCCACCACCTCACTTCATTTCAGTCCTTACCACAACCTCGCCCACTCCTTCCTCAGCCTGGTATCTGGAATCAGAGCCAGGGGCGGCAGTGGACCACTCCTCTTCACCAGTACCAGCAGTCGGCCGCGGACCCTAACCACCACCTCGGACTAGCAGGCCTCGCTCACTACCATCCCTCACCATGGTACAGCCAGCTTGCCCCGCCGCCAACTAAAGGTCGTCTCTAGCAACGTCCGTGGTCTCCGGACTAACCTTGCAGACTTATACCACAACTGTGTGCAACGACACAATGCAGACGTTGTTGTGGTGACAGAGACATGGCTGAACAGTGAGGTGGAGCCCACGTATGGCAGGATGCAGGGCTTCACCCACTGGGTGAGGAGGGACCGACAGGAGCGAACAGGAGGTGGAGTGGCTGTCTGCTTCAAGGAAGGAATGCAGGCCCAGCTACTCGACATAGACACGCCTCCACTGATGGAGATGATGTACTTCCGAGTAACGCTGGCAGACCGCTCAGCCCTCCTACTGTGTGCCCTGTATCGCCCCCCGCGACAAGGGCCTGACTCACTCCTGTACCTGACTGAGACTTTAGACAACCTGATGATGGCACACAGCTGCAGCCACGTGCTGATTGTGGGGGATCTCAATCACCACCTGGAAAGAGACGCCTACGAGAATCTCCTGGAGGTGCAGGGTCTGACAGATCATGTCACCTTCCCCACACATGAACGAGGAGGGACATTAGACCCTGTCATCTCAGACTACCAGGAGGACAAGCTTCAGTGTCATCAGCTGGGGCTCGTGGGCAGCTCTGATCATCACGCTGTACTGACACAGCTGGAAGTGGGCGTGGCTCGGGACGAGGCCACCACCCGCACCATCTGGCTGTGGAACAAAGCAGACTGGGCTTCCCTGCGCCGCGACCTGACCCACACCCCATGGGCCACTCTGCTACAGGGAGGAGCAGAGAGTGAAGCACTTGCACTCACCTCTCACCTTCTCGCCCTCCAGAGACGCCACGTCCCACACAGGGAATACACCACCAGACCGACGGATCAGCCATGGTTTGGCTACCGTTGCCGTGTTGCTGCTGAGGCAAAGTATGCTGCCTGGCTCCGCTACAAGAGGAACCCGACTCGGCGCAACAAGGACTTGCATAGGGCTGCATGCAGGAGGATGGTGGTAACCAGCAAGTGGGCCTTAAAAAAGTGGGAGGAAAGCCTGCGCCGGAAACTGTGTGGCACTGGCGTAGGAAACAAAACTTGGTGGTCCCTTGTTAAGGACAAACAGGAACTGGCCACCAAGAATCCATCCCTCCCTCAGCAAGCAGGACGGTACTGTCGCCACCAGCAGTAAGGAGAGGGCACAGTTGCTGGCTTCCTTGTTTGCTGGAAAAATGAAGGTGGGGAATCCACAGCAGCCACCGCCTCAGCTGGTCCAGCAATGTGAGAAGACTGTCACCATGGTGGAGGTGACGCATCAGCAGGTGAAGCGATTATTGCGGGGCTGGACACACAGAAAGCTACCGGCCCTGATGACATCAGCCCGCACCTGCTGAAGCGATGCTCCCAGGAACTGGCTGCCCCTCTCACCCAAGTCTTCACAACTTGTGTACGGGAAAACGTCTGGCCTTCAGTGTGGAAGGAGGCTCGAGTAGTTCCTGCACACAAAAAGCTCCAGGACGGACCCAAAAAACTACAGACCCATATCCCTGTTGTCAGTGGTGGGTAAAGTGTTTGAGAGGGTCGTGGCAGAGGTGGTGTGTAGCCATCTCAAGGACAATGCCCTCCTCTCAGACCAACAGTTTGGGTTCAGACCTGGAAGGTCAACCTCCGACCTAATGATGCTTCTCACCAGGCAGTGGCAGGACGCCCTCGACGACGGCAAGGACACTATAGTGGTTGCTTTGGACATAGCTGGAGCTTTTGATAAAGTATGGCACAACGGATTACTGGAAAAGCTTCGTGCTAAAGGCATCCAGGGTGGCTTGCTACGACTCCTGGGAAATTACCTGCAGGACAGAAGCCTCAAGGTGGTTGTCAACGGGCAAACATCTGAGTCCCTGCCTGTGGAGGCATCAGTGCCACAGGGTTCAATTCTTGGCCCACTCCTGTGGAATATCTACGTGGATGATCTTCTCCAGCTACTGCCAGGAGTCAAGGCCTATGCTGATGACTGCACCCTCTCCTATACCTATCCACGCCAGGACAGTGGGCGGGCTGCTGAGGCCATCAATCAGCAGCTACGAGTGATAGAGGAGTGGGGTGCTCGCTGGCAAGTGACATTCGCGCCGGAGAAGACACAGGCAATGGTTGTCTCTCGGTCCCCAGCCGCCATGGCAGCAATGGCAGGAAAGTTGTCTTTGGCGCTGCTGCTCTCCCACTCCAAGATGACGTCAAGATACTTGGAGTGGAGGTGGATCGAGGGCTGAGGTTTGACAGCCATGTCAAAACCATTGCCAAGAAAGCCTCTCACAGGATCTCCGCTCTCAGAAGGATCGCCAGTTTCCTCGACAGGAAGGGAGACTGCTGCTGTACAAGGCACAGGTGCGGCCCCACCTTGAGTACGCAGCTCTCTCCTGGATGTCCTGTGCCGCCACACACAGAAGGAGACTGGACAGCATCCAACGCCGCGCCATACGGCTAGTAGATGCTGCAATACCACCTCACCCAGAGCCTGAGCGTCCTCTTGATTCACTGGAACACCGCAGAGATGTGGCGGCGATCGTAGTGTTCCATAAGGCACAGGTGCAAAGAGTGCCACATCTGGCAGGGCTGCGTCATCCTCTGAGAGTCACCGCACGGAGCACGAGAACGGTGCTCAATGGTGGTGACGCCGTAGAGGTGCCGCGATCCCACGGGTGTCAGCATCAACGCACCTTCGCAGGACGCGTCTCCAGGATGTGGAACTTGTTCACGGCCGCGGTGCCTCACGTCCAGGAGATGAACACACACAGTGTCAAACTGATGGCACATAAGTGGAGACAGACACTGCCAACTCCTCTGACACTCTTTGTGACGTGACACTCAGTGTAGTGCAGTGCGTGAATAGTGCTAGTGAAGTGAAAAGAACAGTGCTCCATTTACATGCTGACCATCTTGTATATTATCTATTTTTAAGTCTTGTAAATATTGTAGAGAAATAGATTGTAGTACCCTTAGAATAGGTAGCACACGACAGTGCGCCTTTGGGTACATGTTCTTCTGTATAAATTATGTTTAAATAAAAAAAAAAAAAGAGAGAGAGAGAGAGAGAGAGAGAGAGAGAGAGAGAGAGAGAGAGAGAGAGAGAGAGAGAGAATGAGGAGAGAATCTGAGGGAGAGAAGGAGAGAGAAAAGAGATAGATAAATAGATGGATAGATAGATAAATGGATAGATGGAAAGGCAGATAAATGGAAAGACGAACAGACATATACATAGATGGATGGAAAGAAAGAAAAAAGATAGATAGAGAAAATAGCCAATGATAGACAGAAACAAAGAGAGACAGACACATAGATGGGTAACAAGGAAGAAAGAAAGAATACGATGATGAAAAAGAAGAAAAAGACCAAAAGGAAAAAGAAAAACGAACTTAAAAAAAAAAAAAACAGAAAAAGAAAAAGAGAAAAACGAACTGAAGGGAAAACACATACAAGAAAGTCAAACGAGAGGAGACGAAAAAAAAAAAAAAAAAAACCAATAAAAAGAGAGAAAGATAAAGAGATAGAGAGGAATAAAATGAAGGATATTGAACAAGAATCCTACGACCTGAAAAATAAAACAACCTAACTTTCTAACTAAAAAAAATAAGTAAATAAAGAAAGGAACGAAAATATATAAACAAATAAATAAATACACGAAGAGGAAGTTACAGGTTTTAGAAATTGGTGCAGTGGTGCGTCCAAATAATAACCAAGGAAAGAGAAAGGGAAAAAAAAAGGAAGAAAAAGAGGGAAAAAAAGGAAGAAAAGAAGGAGCATACAAAGATCAAACAAGAAAAAGAGAAAGGAAAGAAACAAAGGAAGAAAAAGAGGAAAAAAAAGGAAGAAAAGGAGCAACAAAGAAAGATCAACCAAGGAAGAGAAAGGAAAAAAACAAAGGAAGAAAAAGAGAATAAAAAAGAAAAAAGGAAGAAAAACAGAAGCATACAAAGAACAACTAAGAAAAAGAGAAAAAAAATGGAGAAAGGAAAATAAGAAAGGAAGAAAAGAGGATAAAAAAGCAAAATGAAGAAAAGAAAGAGCGTCGGAAAGAACAACAGAGAAAAAAAAGAAAGGAAAAAGAGAAAGGAAAATAAGAAACGTAGAAAAAAGCATAAAAAAAAGAAAAGAAAGTGGGCAAAGAACAACAGAGAAAACAAGAAAGGAAGAAAAGAGAAAGGAAAACAAGAAAGGAAGGAAGAAGAGGATAAAAAAAAGAAGAAAAGGAAGAGCGTGCAATAAAGAACAGAGAAAAGAAAAAGAGAAAAGAAGAAGAGAAAACAAGAAAGGAAGAAAAGAGAAAGGAAAACAAGAATGAAAGGAAAAGGGAACAAAAAAAGATAAAAAAGAAGAAAAGGAGCGTACGGGAAAAATAACAAGATACTCTCCATGAAAAGAAAACGAATCAAGAAGATAGAGAAGATAAAGAAAATGGGAAATAATTGGTAGCGGTTGTTGTTGTTGTTGTTGTTGTTGTTGTTGTGGTGGTGGTGGTGGTGGAAAGAGAACCATGACTTCAAGACTTCAAGACGAGACGAGGCGGATAAGAAGGAAAAAAGAAAAAAATATATATAAAAAAGAAAATTGTGAAAATAAACCAACTCAAACTTGCCTCGGAACTTGTAATACTCTCTCTCTCTCTCTCTCTCTCTCTCTCTCTCTCTCTCTCTGTTTGCTTCCTTCATCTCTTCTGCTTTGCTTTGATGTTCTTTTTTTTGTTATTTTATCCATCCCTGTCCTTATTGCTCTCTCTCTCTCTATCTCTCTCTCTCTCTCTCTCTCTCTCTCTCTCTCTCTCTCTCTCTCTCTCTCTCTCTCTCTCTCGTTATCTTCTCGTGTTTCTCTCTTCTCCTTCTTAACATCTTCATCTTCCTGTCTTGTTAGTCTTGTTCTCTTCTCTTTTATTCGTTCCCTCTTCTCCTCTTTATTAGTCCCTTTATCTTCTCATCCCCTTCTGCTTCTTCTCTTTTTCTATTCTCCCCTTTTTCTGCTCTATCTCCTTCATCTCTCTCTCTCTCTCTCTCTCTCTCTCTCTCTCTCTCTCTCTCTCTCTCTCTCTCCTGTTAGCTTGTTAGTGGAGTGTTATGGTTTTCGCTGGTCACTTATCAGGCTTATATTTGCACCCAGGTCAGGCAGCGACTGTCCTTTCCACGTGAGAGAACATAAGAACATACCAAAATGAGGGAAGCTGCAAGAGGCTGTCGGGCTTACACGTGGCAGTCCCCCTAAGAGCAAAGCTACTTAATCCCTTCAGTACTGGGACACATCTTTACCTTAAGATTTGCGTACGATTAGATAATTTTATTGACATTAGGAAGGATCTATGGAGGTCAGAAGATTAATGGCCACAGTCGTCACTATTCTAATCCGCCACATGAGATTCTGAAGCTGTATAAAATCACCAAATAGGAAGGAGAATGAATATGGATACACGTCATGGTACTGAAGGGGTTAATTCCATCTATCACCATCCATAAATTTGTCTAATCTTCTTTTAAAGCTCCCTATTGACTCAGCACTAACAACATGATTACTGCGTCCCTTCCATTCACTAATCACTCTGTTATCGAACCAGTTCCTCTCTATTTCTTTCCTAAACTTAAATTTCTCAAGCTTAAACCCCAAGAATGACGAAAACACCATTGGGAATTACAACAATAACTTCCACTAGATAATGAGCAAAGCGTATTTTTCCTTTGGTGATGCAGAAAAACCTATAAATCTTCCTAGGATGGTGAAAAACACCTTTGAAAAACCCTAATAACTTCTACTAGCGCCTCTTCATAACGTATTCCTCCTTATAAAACAGAATCATTTGTAAAACTCTCCTGGAACTATAAAACATCTTTGAAAACCTTAATAACTTCCATTAGAGCCTGTTCATAGCATATTTCTCCTGATAATACAGAATCATTGCTAAAACTTTCCTATAACTATGAAACAAACACCACTGAACACCCTAATGATAAGTAATTATAGTAAAACAATTTGAAAGCAGACGAGAAAAATATCGAAAGGTCTCAGAATACCAATTACTACACCTCGACCCTTTTTCTAGGCTGGAAACACAATAACACACTGCCGCTAATCTAACAAGTAATCCTCGAGAACACACACACACACACACACACAAACACACACACCGCGTAGTGTAGTGGTAAGCACGCTCGACTCACAATCGAGAGGGCCGGGTTCGAATCCCGGTAAGCGGCGAGGTAAATGAGCAAGTCTCTTAATGTGTGGCCCCTGTTCACCTAGCAGTAAATAGGTACGGGATGTGACTCGAGGGATGTGGCCTCGCTTTCCCGGTGTGTGGAGTGTGTTATGTGGTTTCACTCCTACCCGAAGATCGGTCTATGTGCTCTGAGCTCGCTCCGTAATGGGGAAGACTGGCTGGGTGACCAGCAGACGACCGAGGTGAATCACACACACACACACACACACACACACACACACACACACACACACACACTGCACTGCAGAAGGCTTTCTTCTTCCTCTCACCTATACTCTGTCTCCCTAATGCAACAGTGAACCAGTACTCTCAATCATTCATACCTTTCTCTGGTAAACTCTGGAACTTGCTACCTGCTTCTGTATTTCCAACTTCCTATGACTTGACTTCATTTAAGAGGGAGATTTCAACACATTTGTCCCTTTGGCTAACTGTCGGCTCTGTACGGAGACTGCAATTGAGTAGGCATTTTTTTTCTTTATCCTTGTGTTGCCCCTGGCCAGTCCTCCCCCTTGCATAAAGAAAACAAACTCTGCAACTCTCTACCTGCTTCTGTATTTCCAACTTCCAATGACTTGACTTCATTTAAGAGGGAGATTTCAAGACATTTACCTCTGTATTTTGCCTAACTCTCTCGGACCTACTGACAACTATGTGGGCCTTTCTTTTCTTTCTTGTTTATATTGCCCTTGCCCAGTCCTTCCCTCTTACACAAAAAGAAAACAAGAGAGTAACGCAATAAGCAGTGAGTGGCCGTCAACAAAGAGAGTCCTCTGAAATTATGCCCTATGAGTGGCCATTAACAAAACAATATTGCAGGAAGCGTCCAAGGGGGAGAGGGAGGGGGGAAGGAGAGAGGAGGAAGGAGAGAGGAGAAGGAGAGAGAGAAGGAGGGAAGGATGGAGAGAGAGAGAGAGAGAGAGAGAGAGAGAGAGAGAGAGAGAGAGAGAGAGAGAGAGAGAGAGAGAAAGGAGGGAAAGTGGGAGGGTAAAGGGAGGGAAGGAAGGATGGAAGGAGAAAGAGGAGAGGAGGAGAGAAATGGAAGCAGAGAAGGAAGAAAGGGGATGAGAGAAGGAGGAAAGGAAAAGGGAGGGAAGGAGGGAAGGAAAGAGGGAAAGGAGGGAAGGAGAGAGAGAGAGGCAGCGAAGGAGAGAGGGAGGGAAGGAGAGAGGGAAGGGAAGGAAAAAAGGAAGGGGGAAGGAGAGAGGGAGGGAGAGAATGAGAGAGGAGGGAGAAGGGAAGGGAGTGAGAAAGATATGGAACGCTCTTTTCTTGTTTACCAGTGTGCGTGGGAAGGCAGTGTTGTTGTTGTTGTTGTTGTTGTTGTTGTTGCTGTTGTTGTTATTGTTGTTGTTGATGTTCATGATGAAATATTAATGCTATTGAACGAAAAAAAATATCACCAACACAAACCAGAGAGAGAGAGAGAGAGAGAGAGAGAGAGAGAGAGAGAGAGAGAGAGAGAGAGAGAGAGAGAGAGGAATTGCATAGAAAGAACATGAGGTAGAACCACTTAAAGGGAACCATGCTGGCCCCCTGACCGAGAAACAGAGAGAGAGAGAGAGAGAGAGAGAGAGAGAGAGATCGATGTGGGAATCGTTGAAAGCATGACCCATCGTGCCTTTTGTTTTGGTGCTCTCTCTCTCTCTCTCTCTCTCTCTCTCTCTCTCTCTCTTTCTCTCACGGGGACGCGGACACAACCTCACCTTTTCTCAGACTGGAGGAGGAGGAGGAGGAGGAGGTGAAGGAGGAGGTACTGTTGAAGGCGGTGGTGGTGGTGGTTGTGGTGGTGGTGGTGGTGGTGGAGGCGGTGGTGGTGGTGGAGGAGTCGTGATGGAGGCGCCGATGGAGATGACGGTCTAAGAAACCCCTGGGCATGGCTCTCCTCCTCCTCCTCCTCCTCCTCCTCTTTCGCTCCTCCTCCTCCTCCTCTTTTTCCTCCTTTTTGCACCTCCTCCTCTCTCACTCAGGTTTTTGGTTTTCTTTCTCAGTTTTTCCTTCCTTCTAATGAACATCAATTACTCTGTTTCCTCTTTTACTGCACCTTTTCTATTATCATTATTCTCTTCCTCTTTCATCTTGCCTCCATTTTCTTTCCTGGTTTTAATAATTCAGAGCTTCGTAATTTTCTTTCTCTTTTTTCTATAGACTTGTGTAGTTTATTCTCCTTTTTTTTCTTCTTCTTTTAATTTCTTTCGTTAAATTTCCCTCCGTTCACTAAGATTCATTTCCCATTTTATTTTCTTTCTTTATGCTTTTTTTTTCTTTCTTGCTTTTTTTCCGGTAAGACAAATCTGATAATTATAACTTTTCACTTCTTTTCTTTCATTTGACTTCTATTTTATTTGTTTTTCTCCTTGCCAGTTCACTTCTACGTTATTCTCTTCCACTTTCCTTTCTCCTTCTTCCCTCTTTTATCTCATCCACTCTTTCTCAATTTCTTTTCTTTCCTTTTTCTTTTTTCCAGACTCAATAAGTTCAGGTTCTCTTTTTCCTATATTTTTCCTCCTTAGGCTAACCTCATTTATTTTTCTCTGGAGTTCACCTTTGCCTCTTCTCTTTGCTCGCCCTCTTTCGCCTTAAAGAATGGTGATTTTTATATGTTTAGTCAAGCAATTCTCAGGTAGACGTAAATTTAACACGAAGACAAGGAGGAGGAGGAGGAGGAGGAGGACATAACATACGCTGAATTTATGACACATTAACACGATTTCCATTTCATTTTTTTCACATGTCTAGCAAAATACCCAAACACACACACACACACACACACACACACACACACACACACTCAAAGAGATAGAGAAAAAAAAGTTTAATTTCCACCCTCCACCCACCCCCCCAAAAGAAAAGGAAAGAAAGAAGTTAATTATAGAATGAATGAAGTGAATAATATTCATTTTTCATCTGCCGTAATGAAAGCAATAAACAAAATACATTGAGATACGAAACACGGAGCTAGGAAGAAAAAGAAATAATGACACAACACACACACACACACACACACACACACACACACACACACACACACACACACACACACACACACACACAACACAACACAACACACACACACACACACACACACACACACACACACACACACACGTCGTTAACATGTTCTGAGGGAAAGGCAGTTGGATTTACACTTCAGAGCAACAGTTGTCAAGAGTTCCTAGAATGAACGTATTGGCTGGATGAACTCATTCTCTCTCTCTCTCTCTCTCTCTCTCTCTCTCTCTCTCTCTCTGTGTGTGTGTGTGTGTGTGTGTGTGTGTGTGTGTGTGTGTGTGTGTGTGTGTGTGTGTGTGTGTGTGTGTGTGTGTCAGAGAGTAAATCAATAATTAAATAAAGAACTTTCCGAGAAGACAAACAAGCTGAAAAAAGAGAAATTTCCAAAAATGTCATTATACTTTTTGAAATCTCATATGGCGGAGAAAAAAGAAGAATGAGAGAAAGAAAGAAAGAAAGAAAGAACGAAAGAAAGAAGGCGGAGGAAAAAAAAAGAAAGAAAGAAAGAAAGACAGACAGACAGACAAAAACATACAGAAGAGAGTATTTCCTTTTAACAAGCAGAAATCACGTTAATTTGTCACTACAATAACCAAAACACTCTGTAGAACCCGTATACCTTTAACTAGAACCCTTACAAATAGTGGAGGGGAGTCGTGGAGGTGTTTTAGTATAGGAACATAAAACTCTTCATAACAAGCACGTTTTTTTCTATCTATTTTTCAGTGTGGTTCTATTCCTGACTATGCATTGTTTGTAGGGTGACGATTATCAAGTACGCTTTTTCTATTTATTTTTTAATGTGGTTTTATTCCAAACTTATTTCTAGGGGGACGATTATTAAGCACCTTTTTTCTATCTATATTTCAGTGTGGTTTTATTCCTGACTATTAAGCACGTTTTTTTTTTTCCTATTTATTTTTCAGTGTGGTTTTATTCAAGTTATTCTAGGATAACGATCATTAAGCACCTTTTTTTCTATCTATATTTCAGTGTGGTTTTATTCCTGACTATGCATTGCTTGTGGGGTGACGATTATTAAGCAAGTTCTTTTTTTTTTTTTTTTATCTATTTTTCAGTGTGGTTTAATTCAGACTGCAGTGTTCGTAGGGTGAAGAGGGAAAGGAAGAGTCGAGGCGCAACACATCAAGCTGAAGCGACCAATGACAGAGGAAAGGCTGAGAATTAATGCTTCAGTTTCTCTTTTATTGTCCGATCTATTGTTCCTCTCTCTCTCTCTCTCTCTCTCTCTCTCTCTCTCTCTCTCTACTTTTCCTACACTAGCCTATTGTTCTCCTGTCGCTTCGTTCTTCTTCCATCTCTTCTTTTTTTCCTTTCCTCTTCCTCTTCTCCTCTTTCGTCCGTTTGTTCTCTCTCCTCTCTACTCATTTCTTTACCAGCCTATTGTTCTCCTGCCCCTTCCCTTTTCTTCCTTCTCCTCTTTTTTCCCTCCTTCTCCTTCCCTCTTTCTCTTCCTCTTCGATAATGCTTTTCTTTATATTTGTATCTCTCTCTCTCTCTCTCTCTCTCTCTCTCTCTCTCTCTCTCTTCTTCTCTCTCTCTCTTCCTCTTCTCTCTTTCTCTTTCGCTTAAGCTGTTTTTCTTTCTATTTAGTCTATCATCTCTATTTGTTCTCCTTTATTCTTCCTTTTTCACCTTCACCTAATTTTTCCCTCCTCCAGTTCACCTCTCGTCCTTCCCTCCTCTTTAATTGTCCTCTTTCCCATCTATCAATATTCAGTTTTGTCTCCCTTTATTTAGCGTCACTTTCCTTCCTTCCCTCTTCACTCATTCGTTAATCACTATTCATTTCACTGGGACTCTTTATATTTCACGTTTTCCACGGCTCGAGTTAATCTTTTTTGTGCTTTCAGGTTTCAAGATTCAGTTTTTTCTTCCTTTATTTAACATCCTTTCCCTTCGTTTCTCTATTTACTAATCCACTACTATTATTGTTTTCATTGGGACTCATTATTTTCAGGATACGAGTTCATTTTTTAGTACTTTCAAGCTTTTTCTCTTTAATTTCTTCGTATAAAATTCAATAAGTTTTTTTTTTCTCTTTATTCAGCATTCTTTCCCTTCCTTTCCCTATTTACTCATTCTATCTCCACTATACTTTCTCTGAGACTCTATTTTTCACAGTACAAGCTCATTTTTTTGTACTTTCAGGCTCTTTCTCTTTCGTAAAATTCAACTATAAGTTTTTCTCTCTTTATTTAGCATCCTTTCCATTCCTTTCCCTATTTATTCATCCTGTATCCGCTATTCTTTCACTGAAACTCATTATTTCTCATTATTTTTTACGGTACGAGTTCATTTTTTGTGTTTTCAGGTTTCAACAATCAGTTTTCTCCCTCTTATTAGCATCCTTTCCCTATTTATTCATCCTGCACCCGCTATTCTTTCACTGGGACTCATTATCTTTCACGGTACGAATTCATCTGTTGTGCTTTCAGGTTCTTTCTCTTTCGTAAAAAATCAATCATAAGATATTTTTTTCTCCCTTTATTCAACATTTTTTCCCTTCCTTTTCCTATTTACTCATCCTGTACCCGCTATTCTTTCACTGAGACTCATTATTTTTCACGGTACGAGTTAATTTTTTGTGTTTTCAGGTTTCAATAATCAGTTTTCTCCCTCTTTTTAGCATCCTTTCCCTTCCTTTTCCTATTTACGCATCCTGTACCCGCTATTCTTTCACTGAGACTCGTTATTTTTCACGGTACGAGTTCATTTGTTGTGCTTTCAGGTTTGAGGTTCGAGGTTCTTGCTCTTTTCACGTCTAAGCGGGGGATTCATCTGGTTTTATTTGCCCTGTCCTTCCAGTGGCCTCGTTCCCCTGCAGGCTTTTAAGGTCAGGCCCATCCACTCCGCCTGCCAGAGAGTCATTAAAAAATCCCGAACAACACTGACCTTTTGCTCGCTTTCCTTTGTCCTCTCTCTCTCTCTCTCTCTCTCTCTCTCTCTCTCTCTCTCTCTCTCTCTCTCTCTCTCTCTCTCTCTCCAAGCCTCTCTCCTTCCTCCAAGCCTCTCCTCCTTCCCCAACCCTCTCTCCCTTTCCCCCAAACTCTCTCTCCTTCCCCAACTCTCTCTCTCCTTCCCCCAACCCTTTCTCTCTCTATCTTTCTCTCTCGCTCTGTAAAACATACTGGAAAGACTATTAGAGCAAAAAGAAATATAAGGCACAAGAAAATGAGGGAAGCTGCAAGACTGTCAGACCTACACGTGGCAGTCCCTGTGTGAGCAAAGCTTCTCATCGCCATCTATCATCCCCATCCATATATCTATCCAATCTTTTAATCCCTTCTGTACCATGACGAGTCTTATATATTCATTCTGCTTACTATTTGGTGATTTTCTACAGCTTCAGAAAGCTATGTCGGGGATTAAAATAGTGAAGACCGTGGCCATTAATCTTCTGACCTCCATACACCCTTCCGAATGTCAATAAAATGGTCTAATCGTGCACAAATCTCAATGTAAAAATGTATCCCAGCACTAAAGGGGGTTGAAGCTCCCTATTAACTCAGCACTGACAACATGATTACTGAGCCCGTTCCATTCATGAACTATAAAGACAGCCAACCAAACAGCCAAATTGATTCTGATGTAACGGAATCCATCACAGGGAAGAGAAATGATAGAGCATCTTCTTTCTCCATAGGTAAGCACTTAGAAGAGGTGAAATATATAGTTTTTTATATATTTGATGGGAGTGATGAGAGAAAGGGCGAAGAGGTGCTGCAAAT